>NW_026693010.1:2235000-2320000 GCF_021218885.2 Marmota monax | reverse complement strand
GTGGGGAACGCAGTTGGGTGGGCCACGGGGATGCAGGGTCCCGGGAAGCTCCTCTGCTCCGTGCTGCAGGTTAGGCTGGCAGCCTGCTGGCCCGTGCGGCTGACGTGGGTCACAGGGCCCCCAGGACAGATGGGAGCCTCCAGTCTCCCTTGATCCAACGTGGAGGGAGAGCCCAAGCTCAGGGAAAGGGCCTGCCCTCTCTGCAGGGTCCAGAAACAGACCCTCCACCAGTACTGTGAAAATAACGGGCGAGGGAGCCCAAGCCCTTGGAGGTCTGGACATCGCAAACCAAGCTGACCGGGGAGGAAGCAGGTCCCAGGCTGGCGGAGGCCGAGCAGCCGCACAGAGCTGCCCAGGGCAAGGCGGGCGAGCTCACGGCTACAGACCTACAGACACGGAGTCCATCCGGTGGTCTGGGGGTGCAGGCCTGGGGCGCTGGCTAGTGCCGTGCTCCCCACAGGGAGCTGAGGGGGAGCGTTCCACGCTCTGACCTGGTCTGTATGAGCAGGAAAGTTCCAGGTCCCGTGAACAAAAGTCTAACCCAATCAGAAAACAGACCTGGCCCCTCATCGATTTCCAGACCTGAGCCAGCGTAGAGCCCAGATCCCTGGATGAAGGGACCCAGGGGCCCTGAGAGGGACCCTGGAACACCACTGGAAGGGATATTAATTTCTTCCCAGCTTCTTACAGGGACCTTCAACCTCTTACCAGGGCAACTGTGCACTGAGGACAAGGAAGTAATCAGACACTCAGACCCTTCAGGGACAGCTGGACACAGGCCTTGAGTGGACCTTGGTTCCCAGGCCCTGACACATGACTGTGGCCCTCCGTCCTGAGCAGGGCTGAGGGAGGGTAGGTGCTCAGAGCAGCTCCTGATCAGCCCCCTTGCCCGGCCAGTCTGGAGGGTGCTGGGCCACCCTGCAGCTGCTCTGCATTCTAGCACGTGAGGGGAGGACTGTCCTCAGTGGCTGGCGAGTCCCTGCGTCCTTCCCAGACCTGGATTGAGGGCTGTCACGGGGGAAGGCATCAGGGCTGTGCTCCGAAGGGGTCACAGGAAGTGCCACCACCAGGACCCACACATGTCCCCACCTGGCAGAAGACGGTGCTCCTCTCTGTCCCAGAGAGCTCGCTCGCCCAAGCCAACGGCACGTCCCCCGACCCCCTGGGCCAGCCCACGGCCATCCGCTGCCCAGGGCCCCTCTTCTGCCCGTCCACCAGGCCCTCCAGCAGTGACTGCTTCCAGCTGCGAGGTCCCCCTGCGTATTCCCTGCCCCCCCAGGCTCACCAGCCCTGCAGCCCAGCTGCAGCAGAGCACCAAGCCCTGGTGACGTTGTGTTGTTGTACCAAGTGAGGAGCAGTGGCAGCCAGCCCAGACCCGGGGCCAGGGCATTCGCATGTTAGAAGGTGGAGACGTAAAGTCCTACTGAACTTCAGAGGTCTTCTGCCTTGGTGAAATTTTTGAGGCGTGGTTGGGTGGCATCTCTTCCCAGCGAAGGGCAAGCTGTGTGCAGCCCTCTTGCAGCCAAGGGACACAGGGCCCCGGGTGTCTTTACCGTTTGGAGGCAGCATGCTCTTCACGGTGTTGCTCCATTTACTGAGGGGCCCATGTGAGTGGGACCCAGGACGGAGACTCTGCCACAGGCCCGGCCCAGATAGCTGTGGGGCCTGAATGTCGGGACCCTGGCCTGGCCCCCGTAGGAAATCGCAGATTGAGCCTTTAGGACTTCAGATCGAGGCCCTGTCGTCCTCTCGGGCACCTACCTTCCTCCTGAGAGGCAGTTCTTGGTCTCTTGCTGGGCTTCAGTTGAAACAGAACTCTTGGCCATGGGCCGCCAAGGGTGTCACTGGCCCACAAGGCCACCAAGGTGGACATACCCAGTCTCACTCCATCATCACATGGCCTGAGCCAGCCCCGAGGTCCCATGATGCAGTGTCCTAAATGCCCATGTCCCCTCAGGCCTCAGCCTCCTCTCCCCACTGCACTCATGGCCTCAGGGGCTTCCCACAAACAGTGACAGAGGAAGGGACTCAGGCCTGCTCTGCAGACGGCTCTGCACAGTGTCTGGGCCCCGTGGAGAGCGGTAACCCTGTAGCCTGCTGGACATCTCTGGAGGACCGTGGGAAGGGGGCCCTCCTGGGCAGGGCCCTAAGCAGCTCCCAGCCGAGGTTCTGCGTGGCCTCCCACGTTATGCTCTGTGGGCTGGAGGCCCCTGTCCCAGAGGAGGCCTCCCCAGGAGGCACAGCCCTGGCTCCTCGAAGGGCAGGAGGACTCCCCATGTCACTCCGGGCACCTCGTGCCCTGAGTCAACAGAAGAGCCCTCGCGGGGTCCAGCTGACTGTTGCAGATGGTCAGGAAGAATGGTGACCCCCCAGTGGAGGTGAGGACACGTGCCTGGCACATGAGGTCCCTCAGGACGTCTCTGGTGTCCCTGTGCCCGTGGGGAAGTGGAGGGAAATGCCAACAGTTCCAGCAGGGCTCTGTGGCCCAGGGCCTCAGGGTGAAGGTGCGGGTCACCCCCAGGAAAGGCCCCGGTGCTTGCAGAGGGGATGCCAAAGTGACAGAGGCCGTCACAACATTAGCTGTAGCCACGAGGCATCATAGAAAGAGGACCCACCATCACAAGTGGCCCCCCTGCTCTGTGGCGAATGGGTGAGGGGCCCCCCTATTCCGTGGGGAGAGGGTGACGGGCACCCCTGCTCCATGGGGAGTGGGTGAGGGGCCCCCTGCTCCATGGGGAGTGGGTGATGGGCACCCTCCTCCGTGGGGAGTGGGTGAGGGGCCCCCTGCTGTGTGGGGAGTGGGTCAGGGGGGCCCCCTGCTCCATGGGGAGTGGGTCAGGGGCCCCCCTGCTCCTTGGGGGGTGGGTCAGGGGCACCCTGCTCCGTGGGGGTGGGTGAGGGGCACCATCTCCTTCCCATCTGTTCCCTTCTGAGTGAGGAAGAGGACCTGCCCTTTCTGCTCGGGATCCCTCCGGCTTCAGAGCTTTGGGGTTGCAGGACATGGGGGGTGGCTCCACTCAGGACCTCCACCTCCTCTACTGAGGGGACAGGGTGCCCTTCAGTTGTGTGCAGGACAGCGGGGCCACATGGGAGGGACAGAGACGACTTCATTTGGAGAGCCAGTGTCGGTTAAGATCACGTGGCGCTGCGTGCTCCTGCGTGCTCCTGCGTGTCTGTGGGGCGTTCCAGCGGAGCTTAGCACCTGCCCTTGGCACTGAGGGTGGCACTGTGAGTGGCACTGTGGTGGCCATCATGCAGCCCCCATGCCTGAAGGGCAGGCAAGGAAGGGCCGGTCTGTTCCGTCTATTCTAGAGTGTCCCCATCTTCTGCTCCCGGCCACCAGCGCTCCTGCTTCTCGGGCCTTCAGACTCCCGCCAAAGGGCACCCGGGCTTTCCTGGCTCTGCGACTCCCGCTCTCCACGGCCTGCGTGGTGGTTTTTAGAGTGAATCTCTTTCCCTCCCTCCCTGGCTCCCTCTCCCCACCACCTGGCCGGCCTGACCCTGCTAGGACCCCGTGGCTGGGAATAGCGTGTGGTTTACTTCTGACTCCAGGTCCAGGGCCCAGGCTGACGGCGGCTGATGACCATGACCTCGTGCTGCCATACTCTCAGCACAGGGCTTGGGGAGTCTGCGGCTTGGAAAGAGCAAAGCCGCGGGCACTCAGTGAAGTGGCCGCACCACACCCAGCCTCCTCACTGGCTAAGACGAATCCTGCGTCCACAGGCAGTAAAGCAGCCTGTGGCTTCAGGACCAAGTGTCCCCTGGCTGTCTCCATGGGGACCCCAGCAGTGACTCCAAGGTCCCCAGGGCTCCCGTCCAGCCTTGTCTAAAGGCCCTCCACTCATTAGCTGCCTTGGAAATGCCCGACCCTCTGGAAGCGCCTCCACCTGAGGACCCAACTCTGCTTTTCTGCACTGGCCACCAGCAGCTGAGGGCAGCCAGGGAGCAGCCTGCAGTGAGGACCGTTGGCATCCCTACCTGTCTAGACCCCAAGCGCTGCTCAGTGTCCCGCCCTGTCCCAGGGGCCCAGCCCTGAGGGCTGGACCAGCTGGTCTGCAGAGGCCCGGAATCTCCTACCTGGGAAGGAAGGAGGCCACAGCAGGGGCCCAGGCCCCACCTCCCCACCTCCCGCCACAGTCCTCAGTCCTCCTCCTCCGGCTTCCCCATCACGTGCGCTCCTCACACGGGGGCTTCCGCCTGCAGCTCCCCGGGCGCATCACCAAAGGTGCAGGAGCAAGACAGCCCAGCCCTCCTGTCCCCCACGCCAGAGCCAGAGCCAGACTTCCTCCGCCTCACGCCCCTCCCTCCCCGCCACTCCTCCTGGGTCTGCCCCACTGTCCACTGACCTGAGCTCCAAGGCCACCCCTAGCCTTGCCACCACGCCTGCTGGACTCATTGTTCTCACAGTCGCCCCACTCTGCATGGGTCACCTGCCTCTCTGTCCCCCTCTGCCCTCCTGGCCAGCTCCCCGTCCACTGGAGCCTTGTGCCTCAGGCCCCAGAGACCATCCTGGGCCCCTCCACTTCCCTCCTCCCTGGTTTCCAAGTCCACCCCTCCCCAGCGAGGACACTCAGCCCTCACACTTGCTCAGTGTCTCTCTGTGTGAGCTCCCACCTGTGCATCCAGCCAAAGACTTTAGATTCTAATTTCCTGTTATTGCCTCAGTCATTTGTTCAATTACACCTGCAGTGCCTGCAGGGAGCCCTGGGGACAGGAGCCACCGCACACAGGAGTCACTGTCCACAGAGCGTGCTGCAGGGCCGCGCCCTCCCGTGTCTGCGGCCTTCCTAGAGTGGCTGGCGCTGGCGTGGATGCAGAGCGGAGCGCAGAGTCGGGTCCGTGGTTTTGCCTTGGCACAGATGCAATCATGCATATTTCATGTGCTGCTGCAACTCGCTTTGATATTTCCCCCGTGTCTGGGGAGCGCTCCAGGCTGACTCGCGGAGTGGCCTCGTGTCCCTCCTGGCTGCAGTGTCCGCCCCTGGGCGACCCTCCCGTGGACCAGCTCGCCTCTGCCAGTGGAGAACCGAGGAGCTTCTCTTTTCTTGTCAGTGTTTCTTTCTGTTACCAAAGTGGCGCGGTGCCCCGAAGAGGGGCTGGCGGGTGCACATGGCTTGTTTTGATGGACAGTCCCAAACTGGTTTCTGAAAAGGCTGTAGAAGGTGTTGCCCACTGGGAGACCCCTGCTCTTCTTGTCCTTTGTCATAGTAAGAAAGTACATCTTTCTACCGGCTCCAGCGTCAGGGTGGAAACCTGTGTCATCTTGTTACTGTCATCGACATTGACTGATTAAGGGTGACAGCGCACACAATTTGTGCCTGTCTGTCTTTACATGTCTTTCCTGAATACTCAGAATGTATCCATGATTGTGACTCAGAAATCTGGGGCAGCCTGCCTGGCCTCAGGACTGCCCACCTCCAGGGGGTGCCTCCCTCTTCCCCACTGCCCAGACGGCACCGCCTGTTTCTCCTCTCCCTTGACCCGGTCTGCAGGTCCCGCTTGGGTGTTTACCCAGCCTCTTCCTGTCCAGTGGCTCTCGCCGGCCAGTCCAGCTCCTCGCCAGGGGCAGCTTGGTCTGGCTGGGCTTCTGCAGGTCACTCTTGGAGGCTGCTGGCGTTTTTACAGTGTTGGTCTCTTGTAAGAGCCGGGCACCTCTCCGCTGGCTCAGATTCTGTGTGTGCCAATAAAGTTTACGGCCCCCTTGCATAGCTCTGTACGCATTTTTGTTAGTTTTTCCTCTCGAGATATCTTACAGCTGTTCTAGCTGTTGTAAATAGAGACAGCTTCCTTTAAATGGTTATTTCTTATGTCTATAGAAAAAGTATAGATTTTTAGACATCGGCCTGGTCTCTGAGTACATCAGTAAACTCTGATTGGTTTTTTATTGTCTCCCTGGATTTCCTCCACACGTTATGTTGTCAGTGAACCAGGGCATCTTTACCCCCTTCCCCCTGGCCTCAGGACTGCCCGCCACCAGGTGGTGCCTCCCTGTCCCCACTGCAGATCCCAGCCTCTTTCTGAACACGGTTGGTGTCAACCGGGGTCTCCCAGGTGGGGTGGGAGTACGGGTCTGGACTTCTCTTGCTGCCCCTGATTTTAGTGAGTGCTCAGATGCCCACGGGGCACGGGGCTTCCTCTGCATACTCCTGAGCCAGGGAAGGATTTTAACAGATGTCCTTTCCCACGTTGAGCCTGTGCTTGTTCCGCCTGAATGAGTCACAACAGTCACGTTAGGAGGTTTCGCATGCCCTGGAATCTGGAGGCAGAAGCAAGGGGCCCAGGAGCTCTCCCAGTGGCTGGAGGCGTCCTGTGAGGGCATGGAGCGTGTACTTCCAGGCTTCACCTTCACCCACAGTGGTTTCTGCGCTTTAATCTTGATGCAAATGGTAGAGAAGTTCTTGCAACTTGCTTTATAAACTCAACATCCTATTTTTTAAATGTGCCCGTGTTGACTGACGGTGCGCCTGTGGGCTCTTGGTGAGGGAAGCCTGATCCTTCCTCATCAAGAAACTCTTGTCCCTGCCTGCTGGCACGGGCTCGCAGTCCCCGAGGAAGGCCCGGGGCAGAACTGGCTGGGAGGCAGGGGTCTTCAGCCTTCTGTGGGGCAGGTGGGCAGAGCTCTGAGCAGCGCCTGGCACCCTGAGTGAATGCAACCCTAGTGTGACCGTAGCCACCACGACTGAGCCATGCCGAGGGCTGTCCCCACAGTTGTGCCAATTCACACTCCTGCCAGCATCGCTTGGAGCTCCCACTTCCGCAAATCCACGGCAGCGCAGGATGGTGTCAGACTCATTAATTTTTTACACTCTGATGGTGAAAAATGGCATCTTGTTGTTGTAATTTGTGCTTCCTGGTGTTAGCTGAGGGGCCGGCCGTCTTCTCACTTGTTCACGGTGCAGCTTCTCCTCGTATTTATTGTCCTGATCATCTGCTCGTTTTTCCATGGGGCTGCTTGCCTTTTTCTCATTGATCTCAGGAATTATTTATGTACCCGGGTGGTGATATTTTATCGGTTATGTGGGTTGTAAATATGTCCTCCCAGACCGGGCCTTGTATTTCTTTTTCTCGGTCGGCGGTGTCTTTGCTACACAGAACCTGAACGTCCTGTGTCTGCTGCCCCAATCTTCCCCAGTCTCAGACTGGGCCTGGGCCCCTGCCGTCTTTCTTTCCTTCTGGCGGGATGGTGCTGTGCAGGGGCATGGGCTGGCTCGAGAGCCCCTCCCCGCGGAGGCCCTCTGCCTCTGGGTGCCCACTCCCTGGGTGCCCAGCCTGGACCGTATCAGACCCTCTTAAGAGCCATGGCTTTGTAAAAGTTTTCCCATCTGCTAGGTCAGCCCTCAGCCCTCTTCAGGCACGTCCTGGCTGTTTTGGGCCCTTTGCTCTTGTATGCTGATTTCCTAACCCAGCTTGGAAGCCTATTTTGGATGTAGATTGGAAACACCTTTAACCTCAATATCAATTTAAAGGGAATTTTCATCATTATTGAGCGCTGCCATCCATGAATATGGTATATTTCTCCATCCAGTGAACCTTCAGCGTTTCTTCCCACTGGAAAGGTCCTGCGCATTAGTGGTCCAGGCACCCCTGGACTCTGTGGTCCCCTTCTCAATCCTCATGCTATCTTATTATATTACCTTATCTAATTTTTTGCTAGTATTTTTTCATGCCAAAGTTACATTCTGCAATTTATTGAACTCTCTGATTGATTCTAATAGTTTTTCTGTAGGTTACCTTGAACTTTCTCATTGCCAATGACCTGAGAAAGTTTGGATTGTTCCTCTCTGGGCTCATCTTTCTCTCCTGCCCTGATGCCGTTCTGGCCTCTGCGGCACACTGAGGCTTAGCAGTGGATTTGACTTCAGAGGGTGGTGTTGAATCTTACCTGAAGGATGTTTGCTATGGGGTCTGCTCATCCTTACCAGCTAAGGGGATTCCCCTGGACTTTTAGGTTGCTAAGAAGGTCTCGTCGCCACAGATCACATGTCAGCATCTGTCTTCCCTGAGGCTTTGCTTCACTAGTCTTTCTGTGCCTCCTGGACTAGCTGTCAGTGTTGTGGTCACTCCATGTGCTCAGTGCTCCTGCAGGTTTTCCTGGGCTGCCTTGGACTCTCCTTGCTCACCTGGCTTCGGGGCCCCAGCCCACCTTCTTCACTGTGGTCGCAGTGTGAGGTGTGGCGGTCTCCCAGACGCTCCGCCTTGCCACAAGACCTCCTGAGGAACGCGCACCAGGGCTCGGACTCCCAGACCAACCTCCTCCTTTGGCTCTCAGGAGGCACCTTCCACTGGGTGGATCCTGGTTGTGTGTTGTGAGGCCTGCTCCCCATCTTACCACGATTTCTTTATAGCTGTGCCTTTTATTTTAAACTGCCTTTGGTGTGTCTCTTTTGCAGTGATTTGATCACAGCCCTTCTTGAAGCAGCGTGCTCGAGGGATGAATAGCACACAGTGCTCAGTAAGATCTGGTGCATTTGGCTGTGTTCGCCCTCCTGACGCCATTCCTGCAATGGATAGAAAGCACCCTGCCACCCTGCCAGCTCCCAGGCCTCTTGCTTCTGCCTCCAGATCCCACCTTTGCCCTGTCCCCAGGCCCCCCCGCCATGCATGTCACTAGAGCACATTCCCTGTGGGGGCTCTGGCTTCTTTCCTCAGTGGGGTCACGGTCAGAGCCACCACCCTGCTGGCAGCATCAGTAGCCCACGCCTTTCTACGACTGAGCAGCCTTCGTCCCCACGAATGTGCACAGTTTGCTGACACTTCACCAGCTCAGTCTTTGGGATGTTTCCTGTTTGGGGTGATTACACACGAAGCCATGTGAACATTTGCATAAAAATCTTTATAGACATATGCTTTAATTTCCCCGGGACTAGCATGGCTGGGTCACATGGTAGGCATCTGCCTGGCTATTTAATAAGCCCAACTGTTCTCCAGGGGGTGTTACCAGGTGCGTACCACCGACAGCATGTGAGATTCCCAGGGGTTCTACATACCTGCCAACACCTGCTGGTGTGAACTGGACGTTCTCCCAGGTGTGGGCCCTTGGATTTGCCCCTTTCACTGACTAAGGCTACCGAGCAGCGCCTCACACCCTTGGTGCCATCCGTATTTATGGGGTGAAGTGTCTGTTCAACCTGCTGCCCTCCTTTTTTGGAGCTTTAATTGCTGTTGTTCCTGAAGTTTGAGAGCTTACCTACTGCTGTGCAGAAGTCCTTTACAGACGGGCAATTTGAAATCACGCTCCAACTCCTGTGTTCTCCTAACCCTGTGTCTGAGGAGCGGAGGTTCCTAAGTGTGAAGAAGTGTTTTCTCTCAGTCTACCTCTTATGGATTGTGTGCTTGATGTCTTATCCAAGGTCAAAAGGTTCTCTGCTTCTTTCTTCTAGATGTTCGTAGTTGGAGGTCTGTGATCCCTTGTGAAGTAGATTCCATGGGTGCTGTGTGGTGTGGAGCCAAGCTCACTTGGGGATCCCGCATCATTTTTGGCGGGGGGGTGTTCAGACTTTATTTTCTAGAATTGTTTTCTAAAATATCAACTGAACCCAAAGTGCACAAAAGAGAAAGATTGGAGAAGCTGTTCTTGTAGCAAGGTGGTGACTTCAGCTGCCCCCACCAACACTCAGTCCTCTCCTGTTCCACCGTCCCTCATAGTGATCACCGAGGCTCGTCACAAAACCCCAGAGTGTCATGGGCCACAGTTGAACATCCCTCCCCCACTGCCACCTGTGATTAGGATTGATCCCCCCAGACTGTAGCTGGGGACTTGTGGTTCACAAAACCCTGAAAGGAATTTTACAAGAAAGAATTCTCATTTCCAAATTCTCATATTCCATTTAATATGCTTTAGAAGCTAATGCACACGACCTCAAATTTATATCCAGTAGCCTTGGAGAAACTATTACAGACAAGATTATGTATAAAACTGTTTTCTTATAGAGTTAGAGAAATCCTAGCCTTCGTGAGAATATTACTTTTAACACTAAAATTTAACAAGAGATAATGGGTTTATATCAGAGAAAACTCATTTCATCACAGACATGTAAAATGGCACACAAAAGAAGAAAAATACATCTACACATTTGAAAACAAGCAGAACATGAATTTTAACTGTACAAAACATAAATGCCTGTGCTACAGGAAGTGAGAGAAAAAAGAAAGCCCCCATGACCAGAGTTGGAGAGAAGTCCACCGTGGGCCACGCCTTAGGGTTCTTCCTGTCCTTTGGGTTTTACTGAAACCCATCAGCATCATTTATTGAGAAGCCCACAGTTCCTCCACTGGAGAGCCCATTGCCCAGCGGGACGGAGCTTGCTTTAGGAGGTCTGCGGTGCTCCACCCCTTCTGCCTCATTTGTGCTGACACTGTACCGTTTTAATTCACATGACTTTATAATTAGCCTGAATCAGATGGATGAGTCCTCCAACTTTGCTCTTTCTTAAAGCCATCTGGACTGCCCTGGTCCCTGCATGCTTCCTCATGAATCTGAGACTCCCACCATCAGTCCCCTGCCCTGGGGGACGGAGGCAGCAATGCTTCTAGGTGCTCAGGTCCAACACGTCTTCTGTTAGATGTGTGCCTGACCCTTTGTACCTGCTGAGGGCATTCTGAAGGGTATTGTTTTTAAAGTGTCCACTTCTAATCATTTTTTGTGATTACATAAAAATGCAGTGGATTTGTGTATGCCCACCTTCAGCCTTTCCCCTCTGCCTTTCGTCAGGGCATGTTCTACCACCACGTCCTCTTAGGCACTGATCCTCTCTTCCGCAGTGTCTATCCGGTGGTGCCACCCAGCATTTCTCCACTGCAGGAATCGCAGTTCTTGCCATCTGGAGTCTGGCATGCATCCTCTAACGCTCTCTCTACCTTCCTGGACACGTGGACTCAACAGACACCAGCTGTTTTAATACCTCCTCTACCACTTTGCTCATGTGCTGTTTCTGGGTCTATTCCTGTGGATCAACTTTTCTTCCCTTTCCGTCTTGTGTTTCCTGATTCCTGCCTGTCTGGGCTTTTGGTGGGAGGCCACACAACCTGACTTCTGCATTCCTGGCTGCTGGCTGTTTCGTGCTCTTTTTCGTACAATTATCTTGCTGTTTAGCTGTGTGCTCTTTTCGAGGACTGTGCTTAAGCCTAGCTAGTGGACCCAGCTGGTTCTCTTCCTCTGCTGGGTCGTACCTTCTGAGTACTCTAACCCCTTGTTGTGGGATGGGACTGTGACATGCTGGAGGGTGGGCGTGGGGCCTAGCTCCAGCCCTGTGTAAATTGCAGAGTCCTTTCTGGTCTTGGGCTCTTCTTTCCCCACCTTGGACTCCTTCCTGGGCCCATGCAGATCAACACCCACAGGAGCAGAGACACCCGAGCTGAACCCAAGCCCTCTGTGCGGCTTCCCCTTCCCGTGCACTGCTCTCCACACAGATCCTCTGCCCTCCAAATCCTGCACGCCCGAGCCTCTGAGTACTCCACTGTGTCCCGAGTCAGAGAGCCACTGCTCTGTGCTGAGTCCTGAATGTCCCCTCCAGGCCACGGGCTGGGGGTCGCAGGACTCATTCATCCATTTCCTCCTCTATAAATCGCCCTCCGGCCACATCTGGTTCCCAGAGGCTCGGGACTGTTGGTTTAGGTGTCCCCTGGTGTTTTGCTTGTTTAAAATCGGAGGGTCAATCCAGCCGCTGACCCTCTCACATGGCCGGAGGGAGAAGTCTCCACTGGGCAATATTTACCTTGCGCTGAGATGCTCTTTATTGGTTTTCAGTCTTAAAAATCAGCCAAGAGACAAAGCATGGAAGATTTCATTATCTCCCAAAACAGAACTAGACACTCTGTCACCGAGTCCCCGTGAAGTTCAGGTGAGCAGGCCGATCTCGGGCAGGACGCGGGCAGCGAGTGATGTCACTGTGGTTCTCCATCCCACCTGTGAGGAGTCATGTTTCTCCTTCCAAAACTAACAAGTCAGGGAAAGAGGCTCGGGTCGCTTACCATTTGTCAGGACAAGTAATGTAAAGGAGAAGACTGCTGACCAAACGAGGGCTCACCAGGGGCTGCCTGCCTCAGGCTGCTCCCGACCCGGGCGGGGCCCCACCCCTGTCCCTGTGAGTAACACCTGATGGGCAGGGAGAGAGGGGAGCGGACGGAGGACAGAAGGACCGTGGCAGAGGGAGTGTGGAGGCAGCACCTGCAGGGCCCACTCCCTGGGCCTTCCACACTGTACTGCACCTCCCACCTTGTCACCTTGTGACCGGAACTGCTTCCTGAGGTGACAACCACCGTTCACCTGTTACACTGCCCCAGAGAAACAAGCAAGCGCAGTGTCCAGGAGTGTTGGACCAGAAGGGCTGGGAGAGGTCTTCGGGTCCAGCCTCATCTGGGAAGAGAGCGGGGGGCTGGCCGAGGTCTCACGTAAAGCAGGGGCAGAGCTGCTCCCCAGCCACTGTGCAGAGCCCCCGGGCTGTGTTCCCGGAAGGAAGGACGCTGCACGGTTCAGAAAGAACAGGCAGGAACTCAGCTAACCAGGACCGTGCCCAGGTGCCTGTGTGTGCATGCGCCCAGATGAGATGCATGTATGTTTGTGTGCACACGTGGGCAGAGGGGCCAATGTCAGCTCCATCGCAGTTCCTAGGAGGACTCGAAGGTTAGGGTTCCTGGATGGGGAGATGGGGGGATGGAGGTGGGGGATGGAGGGAAAGAGGAAGGGAAGGGCAGAAGACAGCCAGAGGGTGAGATGCCCAGGGCCCAGGGTTGGGTGGCAGGGCCGGGCAGGCCGGGCACTGTGGACGTTCCGGGTCCGTGTTGCTGAGTGAGGAAAGGGCATCACCCCGCGGAGGTGGGGAGTCATCAGAGGAGCCTCCCAAGGGCCAGGAGGAGAAGGCTCCCAAGCACATGTGGCCCGGAGGGACACAGAGCCCTGTGGTGGGCTCTGCCACAGGAAGCAGAGTGAGGCCAAGAGCCAGGGCCTGGGAGGGCCTGGGAGGACCTGGGACCTGCAGGGGACCCGGAGCCAGCACCTGGGGACAGCAGGGGGAGCTGGGCTGTGGGCGCTCACAGGCCTCCTGGAGGTGAGGCCTGCGGGAAGCCGGGGCCCTGCCCTTCCTTCTCTCCCAGGCAGCCCTCACTCGCTCCTCACCCGCCTCCCTCCAGGCACCACCGGGAAGGGTGCCGCTCCATCCCAGGGCCCTGGGAGCCCTGCCACAGCTCCTTCCCATCTTCCCACACTCCCTGGGGCCGGGCAGCTGCCTTCCCCTTCACAGACATGGGCCAGAGGCCAGTGGGTGCCTCCTCACTGCCTCCCTCAATCCTCCCACCCAGGGCACGGGGCCCGCACCAGCCAGGCTGAGGCCTTCTCGGTCCCAGCACAGGAGTGGGGTGCCCGGGGTGGGCACGACCCAGAGGAAGCTCCTATCAGCTCACAGCCGGCTCCTTCCCTGGGGGGGCCAGGGCCAAGGGCTGGCTGGCTCTGGTGGCCCTGGCACCAGGTGTCTCTGGAGAGACTGAAGGGTGACCTGGCAGTGCTCCTGTGGAGACAGGCCCGGGAGCCAGCAGCAGGTGTAGCCCTGTGCGAGGAGAACTGCGAGACTCTCACAGGCCCTGTGTCCCCAGGGCTGCCGGAGCCGGGGCTGCACCCTGGCACTTCTGGGGCTCCGCCGATGTGTCTGAGGGGCACGTGGAAGGAAAGGGTTAAGGACCACAGAAGACGTTCATTTACATGCAGGCTCCAGACTTTCGTCCTACAACCCGGGGGGGCTGTGCAAGCCAATCAATACTTTATGAAGACATCTCCTGCCAGCACGGAGGGACAGCAGGCAGGGGCGCCAGGCCTCCTTTGCCAAGGGGAGAGCGGGGGGGCGCAGGCCTGCATGGCCCTGGGCATCTCCACACCAATGCCACCCGTCCTGAGGGAGGCCCTGGCCCCTCTGACTCCAGGCTAGTCTCCCCTCCTCCCTCCAGATGTGAGCTGACCATGGAAGGGAGTTTTCCTACCATCCACCTCCTCCAGGTCACTGACACCCACACAGAGTCCTGCGCATGAAGCGTGGACGGTGGAGGCCCGAGTGCCCCTTGGTTCCAGCAGGCACGTGGCCCCGGTGGCCCTGAGAGCTCTCCTGGGCAGAGGCGCCCTGGACAGGGCACAGTGAACTGTGCTGGTGTCTCATGTCCCCAGAGGCCCGGACCCTGCGGTGAAGGCCACGTGCCCCTCCTCTGCCTGTCCGTGGGCCCCCCCTGTCCCTCCCAGAGAGGCCTTGGCCCTGCGCCCCCCTGGCTCTTCACCAGACCTTCAGGGGCAGGAGGAGACCCGCCCGGCCCCTGTCCCTGCCATCACCACCAGCCTGGCAGGCATCCCTCTGTCAAAGGGAAGTCACTGGAGCCCAGTGCAGAGCCCCCTGTCCCCTGGGAAGCCACGAGGCACAGCCAGCACAGCGCCCAGGAGCAGGGGAGCCCCATCACCCTGGAGCGGAGCTGTTCAGCTGGGGCTTCGAGGTGGGTCAGGGTCTTGGAGTGAGAGGGGCAGCCATGGGAAGACCCACCGTCTGGACAAGAGACAGGAGACTGGGCACGTCGGGAAGGGTGGGAACCCTGGGCAAGGGGGACAGCCTGGAGTGTGGTGAGGGCCCCAGGAGGGCCAGCTGGTGGCCTGAGGAGCTCCTGGTGAGGACCTGTAGGTGCAGTGGCCTGAGAGGTGGGATGCTCTTAAGGAGAGTCCCTCTGAGGAGACCAGGTACCAGAAGCAGGTGAGCTACAAGGGCCCTTGGCATGAGCTCAAGTCCCTGTCCACCAGCTGCTGCAGGTGGGCCTGGGGGGCAGGGAAAGGGGGGCCTCTCTGGGGAGCCCCTAGGCAGAGACGTGAGAGGGTGGTCCTCGGGATTGGGGTCGAGTGGTGTCAGGCTACCCACCCCTGAGGATATGTGGGGGCAATGGTTGGGGCTCTCCTAGAATTGGGGTCTGGCCACCAGGTCCCCTGTAGAGCTCCCCCTGTGCTGTGCTGAGACAGGTCAGGGCTGGGCCTCCATTTCCCTGGTGGGGCACATTCACAGACCCTCTGGCTCTGGCTCTGAGCTGGGGAGGGTCAGAGAGCAGCTCCCAGCCACAGGTCCCTGGGGCACGCCCCCCTTCAATGGCCAACAGAAACTCGGTGCTGGAGGGGTCTTCGTGGGAGCAGGTGGGCGCTCCCTCCGTCAGGCCCCTGAGTGGGCTCCCCAGCCATTGCCTGGTGCTGGAGGCCCAACACCTTGGCAGCAGGACCTTCCCAGGGCCTGCCTCACAACCCCTGACCGGGCTGAGCGTGTGGTCCCCAAATAGCAGCCACCCAAGACCATTTTCCCAGGCACGTGGTGCAGGAGGCCCTCCAGGACCCTGTGTCTAGTTCTTCCCAGACCCTGACCCAGCCCCCTTCCTGTCCTGTCCTCCTGAAGGGCAGCAGGGGGCCGTCAGGGCAGGTCCTCATCCCTGGCCTGAGACCCCTCCCCACTCATTCATCCCTCCATCCAGCAGCCCTTCTCAGCCCTTCTGGAACACGAAGCTGCCCCACGTGGCCACGGGGAAGGGCAGACAGACCCCAAGCTTGTTCTATGGAGGAAGAAACAGAGGTGGAGGCCTGTATTCCTCCCTGCTCCCAGGACTCGCCTGACTCCAGAATGTTCCATAGCCTGGCCTGGCCTTGTCGTCACGCTGTGCCCAGGACACGGCGAGCTCCCAGAAGGGCTCCAGGGCTTGGCTGGCTGCACTCTGGGCCCTGCATTGTCCTGAGTTCTTCTCCAGATGCTGGAGTGGCCTGTAGAGGCCAGTCAGTGTCTGAAGGGAGGTGTTGGCCGCAGAGCCCTGCAGGGCTGTTGCCAGTTTCCTGCCTGAAGAAAGGGAACCACTCAGCCAAGCCTCACCCAGGTGCCCACAGGTACTGCTGAAGCCTTGTATTAGTCTGTTTTCTGTTCCTGTAACAAAATACCTGAGGCTAGGGACTTCATGGAGAAAAGGGGTTTGTTTAACTTATAGTTCTATTTGTTCCAGGTATGGCACAGGCATCAGTTGACTCTGATGAGGACCCTATGGTGGACAGCTTCACAAAGCAGGAGGTGGTGCAGGAGGGGACATGACCGCGTGAGCCAGGAGCCAGGGAGAGAGAAGGAGGGGCCAGGCCTGCTCTCTGGCACCCCCTCCCTGAACTAACAGTGCCGCAGTCTGGCTGGGCACAAATCACGAGCCACTCAGGCAGGAACAAACTTTATTTCTGAACTCCCGCTAACAGCACCCACGAGGCCTTCTCCCGGGACACACCCACACCAACCGGAAATCCCTCCTCCGGCACTTCCCCAACCAACGCAAACTCTCCTGGAATTCCCACGAGAACTCCAAAGTAGCGGCAGAGGCAGACCACAGGGGTCTAATGTACAATTGAATACACAGCTTAACATAACCATCATCATCTCAATGGCTCACTGGCGTCACCTCTCAACCACTCCTTCTGGCAAAAATGCCATGCGTCATTCTGACTAGGCTGTGGCCCTCAACATCTCCCCCCTCTGTTTAATTAAACACCAAGCATGTGGTTTAGGGACTGTGCCTGTCTTAGGTTGTCCAGTACTACATATGGTCCTTACCGTCATCGGATGAGCTGACCTCAAGGCGTCAGCCTCCTGTCTTAGGTTGGTACCACTGCAATTGGATCATACCCGTCACTGACTACCAGTCCAGCATACAGCCATACTTGTGGATAGGCCTATGCACCAGTGGGGGGGGGTGAGGTTCTTTGCCTCATCTCTGTTGGCCCCCAAATTTTAGGCCATCACAAGCAGAAGGGAGGAGGATACAGAAATGCCACGACACCAAGCCAATTGACGGCTCCTTTGGAAAAATTGTACCACCGGTGACACCATCAGCAAAGATACTCCAGCACTACCACAATTTGCTGCACCAACAGATAGTTCACAATGCATACAAGTGATACATAGTCCAGGCAAATTCTGCAAGCAGTTCAAAGCAGAAGAATCTATTAATATGTTCATTTCCTCCCAAAGTAAATCGACTCCTTGATCGAGCATTACTTGTTGAGTTAGTATTCATTGATGCATCAGTTTATACAGTTTGTTGTGATAGCTATCGCAGAAGCTGTAGTTTGGTTTTATCTTTGTCTTCACCGGCACTGGGATGGAGATAGGAATTCTGGCAAGGATGACTAAAAAAAAAAAAAAATTATGTAACATTCCAGCAGGCACTAAAAGAAAGCAATTTTCTAAACAATTTAGTATCCTGAATAGAATTAGATATAATGAAAAGGAAAGGTGAAAGTAGACAAACAGATCTGTTAACCTCCTTTTTTGTTCACATAGTAAAACAATCCTCAACAGCTGTTTACCCAATTTAAATTAAACCATTTAAATCACGTGAATAAAAAAATATTTGGATCCATTTTTTCATGAGCGCTCCTCCTATATGATATATGGACATAGGCACACACAGACATACAACACAAAACACAAGTGTGCACACGTAACATACAACACATAAGACAATAGTAAAGGCCTTGTAGCTTTACACAGGTGAAATCTCCATTGCAATGTTTAAAACTCCACAGTCAAAAAATAAAACTGATCAGAAAAGCATTAACCTAGGTCTGTATGAGCTCAAAAAATAAAATAGAACTTTATGATGTGGGAAAAGGCAATAATAAAATAGATATTGAAAAAGGCATCCTGGTTACCACCTGGGTTTGACTCTTCTTTGGATATCCCATCCTTTTTCCTGTAACTTGCATATGGGTCTGAAGGTATTCCCACAAGCAAGCCCCAAGTTTCTTTTACATATGAAATAGGCCTTAATGGTGTTCATTATTCATTAGCCTCCAGGTGTGGGAGAACCACTGTTCCAGATGTAAGGATATCAGCTGTTATGGATTTGAGCCAAGTCATCTTCTTTTTGGTCTGTAGAAATTGCTTTGGTTAGTCTCTCTGGAATCCAAATCGGCTGTTGTTCTCCCTGTGGAACCACACAAACAGACCCCGACTCCAGACAATCACTGGGTCAGGACCTTTCCATTGTCCTGTTAGAATATCCTTCCAAAGTACCTTGGGCTTATGCACATTTTTTGGACACATATGCCTTTCCGCAGCACTAAGCCCTGATGAATCCAAATTTAAAAAGTCTAGAGTAAAAAGGGTTATTTTAAGTTTATCTTTGGAGGATATATACAGGTCCCTGAAGAACTCCAGCAGTGCTTCCTGGCAGCCCAGTGGCCACATCACCGGCCCCACCCCTGAGCAGCCCCATTACCTCCAGAGGGCACGCTGGGGACCACCCTGCCACTCACAAAACCTTATGGGGACACATTGGGGTCAAACCAGCAGGCCTGCTCCCCCTCCCCCTCCCCTGCTCCCCCTCCCCCTGCTCCCCCTCCCCCTGATCCCCCTGCCCCTGATCCCCCTCCCCCTGCTCCCCCTCCCCCTGATCCCCCTGGTCCTGCTCCCCCTCCCCCTGCTCCCCCTCCCCCTGATCCCCCTGGTCCTGCTCCCCCTCCCCCTGCTCCCCATGGTCCTGCTCCCCCTCCCCCTGCTCCCCCTGCCCCTGCTCCCCCTCCCCCTGCTCCCCCTCCCCCTGCTCCCCCTCCCCCTGATCCCCCTGGTCCTGCTCCCCCTCCCCCTGCTCCCCCTGCCCCTGCTCCCCCTCCCCCTGCTCCCCCTGCCCCTGCTCCCCCTCCCCCTGCTCCCCCTCCCCCTGATCCCCCTGGTCCTGCTCCCCCTCCCCCTGCTCCCCCTGATCCCCCTGGTCCTGCTCCCCCTCCCCCTGCTCCCCCTGGTCCTGCTCCCCCTCCCCCTGCTCCCCCTGCCCCTGATCCCCCTCCCCCTGATCCCCCTGGTCCTGCTCCCCCTCCCCCTGCTCCCCCTGGTCCTGCTCCCCCTCCCCCTGCTCCCCCTGGTCCTGCTCCCCTCCCCCTGCTCCCCCTCCCCCTGCTCCCCCTCCCCCTGATCCCCCTGGTCCTGCTCCCCCTGGTCCTGCTCCCCCTCCCCCTGCTCCCCCTCCCCCTGCTCCCCCTCCCCCTGCTCCCCCTGCCCCTGCTCCCCCTCCCCCTGCTCCCCCTGGTCCTGCTCCCCCTCCCCCTGCTCCCCCTGGTCCTGCTCCCCCTCCCCCTGCTCCCCCTCCCCCTGCTCCCCGGCCCCTGCTCCCCCTGCCCCTGCTCCCCCTGTCCCCTGCTCCCCCTGCCCCTGCTCCCCCTCCCCCTGCTCCCCCTGGTCCTGCTCCCCCTCCCCCTGCTCCCCCTCCCCCTGCTCCCCCTGCCCCTGCTCCCCCTGCCGCTGCTCCCCCTCCCCCTGCTCCCCCTGGTCCTGCTCCCCCTCCCCCTGCTCCCCCTCCCCCTGCTCCCCCCTCCCCCTGCTCCCCCTCCCCCTGCTCCCCCTCCCCCTGCTCCCCCCTCCCCCTGCTCCCCCTCCCCCTGCTCCCCCTCCCCCATCCCCTGCTCTCCTGGCCCTGCTCCCCCTTGGGGCTGCGTCCTGGCTGCACCCAGCTGGGAGGGCAAGTAGGCAACAGGGCAGCAGGGTGGTTTCCAGGGTCCAGCGCTGCCCTGTAGCTGGCCAAGGCAGGTTCTGTGCTGGATTTGCAGCCGGGTGCAGGCTGGGCTGGAGGAGGGGGTGAGTGGAGTGGAGCGGGCCTGGGGCCAGGCTTGGCCAGGAAGAGCAGGACAATAGGTGCTCTGGGCTGGGCTTCAGATCTTCTCAGTGAGGAGCTGCATGAATGGAGGGGGAGGAAAAGATTCAGGGGGACGTGGCTCTGTGGGGAGCACAGGCTCCACTGTGGCCAGGCCCCTGCTAAGGCACCGATGGCCGGGGGCTCCGCTGTCTTCCAGGCTGCAGCTCACGGCCCACTGTTCTCCAGTGAAGCTCCACGTGGATAATGTGCCTGTGATTAGGCCTCGGGGGGCCTCGGGGGGCCTCGGGCCTTCGCCAGGCGGGTAGAGCGGCTACTGCAGGCTGCAGGCCATCCACACACACAGAGGGGGCAGGGGCAGAGGGGCCGTGGGCCCAGTCGCTCAGTCGGGGAGAGGTGGCCCTGCGCGGTCCTCCTGCTGCCATCACGGGCTGGGGCGTCCTGGTGCCACGGTCACTAGAAGGCCGCTCCCATGCCAGCAGCTGTGACCTGGCTCACCGGCTCCTCCTTTCTGCCCCCCAGCCTCCTGGAGCACCCTCCTCAGGAAGCCCCTGGCCAGCCACCCACCTGGCCCTCTCCCCGGCTGCCCGTGTCTGGGGTCTCCACCCCTGGTCAGACCAGCTTCCTCTTCCCTGTGGGGGCCCCTGGTGAGTCTGGGACTCCCCTCCCAGTGAGGTGGGAACAGCCTCCGTGGACAGCTGGGAGGCAGGGCAAGGCCTCCGACAGTGGGGGGTCGAGGGAAGGACTCCTGCCCAGCCCCACTACTCGGCCTTCAGTGCCTCAGTTTCCCCTTCTTGTCACAGAAGCCTGTGCTCCAGGTGAGAGTGGGTTGGTGGTACAAACCCCACACAACGCCCCTCAGAACCCTGCCCTCCATCTCCCTGTGGGCCGTGCTAGTGTCCTGGGGCCACCTTTGTCACACCTCAGCTGGGCAGCTTGGACAATGGAGGAGTATTCTGACCATCTGCAAGCAGGAAGCCCAAGGTCAAGGTGGCAGCAGGTGGCTCCTCCTGAGGCCATGAAGGGGAGTGTGCCCGGTCTCTCGCCTTCCTATGGCTGCAGCCACCTCTGGTGTTGCGCCTGTGGACACATCTGCCCTCATCTTTACTGGGCATCCCCCAGGCCGTGAGGATACACCCAGCAGGCAAGGATGCCCCTCTCCTTGTGCCTTCCCCTCAGTTTCAACCACAATGACCTACTTCCCGTGAGACCTCATTCCGAGGAACTGCGGGTTGGGACTTCAACACTGGAGCGTCTGGGGCAGAATCCACCCTGGGCATGTGGAGAGGGCGGCCTGGCTCTGGGCTGGCCACTGAGCGGCTCCTTCTCTCCTCCCCGCCATCCTCGCCCCTCCTGAGCTCTCTGTCCCCTCCTTATTCCTGGTGTCCACTCTGTCCTGCCTCAGCAGGGGCGGGTGTCCCCAGCGGGCAGTGGAGCCTCGCCAGTCACCCTGAGGACCCAGGAGTTCTGTCATGGAAGACTCACGGGCACCGGTTGTGCCTGGGCCTTGCTAGCACTCAAGGGGGACCCAGGTGTCCTGCTCAAAGGTCAGCACCCACAGGCGGGCAGGGGAGCCTGATTCAGAGTGCCTGGGGCATGTGCCCAGCTAGCAGCTGACTGGCGCGGGCACCCCTCTCTGCGGCCTCTGCCTTCAGGAGTGGCCAGACGGGTGAGAGGCCCAGGGCAGTGGGTGCTGGCCCTGCAGTCCTGGGCAGCTTCCAGTGGGAGGTGGGGCTGAGGGAGGAGGGCAGGGCACCTCATTGCGTCACCCAGGCGGATCCCAAACTGCTGGGTCCAGCGATCCTCCCACCTCAGCTTCCTAGGTAGCTGGGCTACAGGCCCAAGGCCCTGAGCCAGGCAGCGTGGAGACCAGGCTCCAGGTCTTGCTGTGACTGTGCAGGCCAGCTGGCTGGGCCTGCATGCCCCCACTGGAGTCAGTGGCCTGCCCAGTGTCCTGCAGGACCCCAGAGCTGAGCCCAGCACCTGCCCTGGGCACACTGCAGCAGCTCAGTTGTCAAAGGTGTGGACTGTGTCTGTGGTTGGGCCTTATCCCTGCACCTGACCCTGTCATCCAGAAGGCCAGCAGGGTCACCTCCACTAGAGGCAAGAACGCCATCTCACAACGCAAGCCTGGGAACCACATGGCTCAGCTGGTGTCCACCAAGGGCTAGGGTGTGGGGGAGGGGTCATGCCTGAAAGATGGCCACAGTGGTCATGGTCCTTAAGGAGCTCACAGCTGCCCAAAGCAGAGAGGGTCCCTAAAAAGGCAAGCACATGACTTACACCTAAAGGGGATTTAGTGGCAGGGCATGGGCTGCTGCCCAAGGATAGATTTGGTCAGGGGCCATTTTTCACAGGAGCAGGTGCCCTGCATGCCCCTGGTCAGAACCCCTGACTGGCTGGACGGACATAGTTCCAGGACCAGCCAGGGCAGGGCGGCAGCCTGGAGGGGCAGCTGGGCTGGGGTGGCTTGCCAGAGTCTGACGTTCTGCTCCTGGTCGCTCCACAGACGAGGAGAGGCGTGGAGGCCCGTTGAAGATTCTCCTTTGAACCACAAGTCCCTTCCCCAGGCTTCAGATCTGGGTGGTCAGAGCAGGGCTTTGCCAGGAGCCAGATCCCCTTTCCTGGAAGAGAGTGTCTGTCCCTGGTATGGGCAAGCAGTCGGGGCCAGGTCAGGGCTCCGTGTCCACAGTATGGGCTGCTGGGAGCCAGGACCCTGCCTGGACCCACAAGCTCCCTCCCAGAGGAACTGCCTGGGGCCTGCTGGTGCAGAACCTTCCTGGAGAAGCAGCTGCTGCACAAGCCATGGCCAGCGGCCAGGGCACTCAGGGGCCAGGGTGCAGGCCCCAGGGCCGGGGCCAGCCAGCTGGGCCAAGGGGGTGAGGGTGGGGGCGAGGACAGCCCGGCAGGCAGGGAGGTGCTTGCCCAGGATCAGGGACGTAGGGACGGGAGGAGCTGGGTTGTCAGACTTCCCAGGACCCCCAGGGCTGATCTTTGGTGACCCAGGGGTTTGGGTTCTTTCCCTGACTCTGAATGTCTCTGGCTTCCTGGCCTGGGAGAGCTGGCTGCCCAGTCCAGGTAATCAGACCGTGAGGGCCCTAGGCAGACATGCTGCCATGCCCAGTGTCCCTGTGGTGGGACCTAGCCCGCCCAGGCGGAGTAGAAGCCCAGGCGGAGTAGAAGCCCAGCCAGAACCCTCTCTTAGCCGGGTGGGGACTGTCTTCCTGGGCTCCCCTGCTGGGCAGGGTGAGGTCTGAACCCTGCTGCTCTCCTCCTTCCTAGACAGGACCGCCCTCCACTTTCCCTGAGTAGCGAGAGCCTACCAGACCGGGCCTGCCTAGGGGGCCTGGGGTAGCACTGTCCGCTGTGGACTTCTGCAGCCCTCAGACCTATCGCCCCATCCAGTGGGGCACCCCGCTGCTGGAGGGTCATCCCACCAACCACCTGCCCAGGCTCCTCAGCCATCAGAAACAGGCAAGTGTGAGAAACTGTCATGGCCAGGGCGAGCCCGAGGTGACAGGAGGACAGATGTCACATGGGGTCCTGGGTGGGACCCTTCACAGACAGAAGGGGAAAGCAGGAAGTCTGAATAAACTTGGCTTGGTTAACAGCGTACCAATATCAACTGGTTGGCTGTAACAAATGCATTCCACTAACATGTTGGTGCAGGGGAAATCGGGGGCTGGGTGGGGACTCCCTGGGCTACCTTTGCTATTTTCCTGTGAACTCAAAACTGTTTTAAATGATGGCATTTGTTGGTAAATGGGTGGAGCTGGAGAAGATCATGCTAAGTGAGATAATGATCCCCCAAAACAGAGGCTGATGTTTCTTTCCTCTGATATGCGGATGCGAATTCACAATGAGGGGGACTAGGGAAGAGTTACTTTAGGTAGGAGGGAGTGAAGGGAGGGGAGAGGGCATGAGGCAGTAGAGAGAACTGGACACCGTTACCCAACATACATAGGACTGCACAGTGGGTGGGATTCTGCACCACGTGTGACCAGAAGAGGGAGAAGTTATTCCCCATCTTTGTGTGATGTGTCCAAGTGCACTCCACTGCCATGCATAACTAATTAGAAAACCTAGAAACTAATGAAGGTCAGCATGAGCATGATGAGGCACAGTTTTAAAATAAAAGAATAAACAACAACAAGAAGAAAAAAAACTGTTCTAAAAAGCAACACATTATAAATGCCATTGAGTGTGGGCTACAGATGACACCACAGGTGCCCTTTGACATTTGACGCTGGCAGTGAGGACAGAGGCGTACTGTACTGTCCCGGTTGCTCTCGTGGTGTCTGAAATTTACGTCACAAACATGGGTTTGGCAGAAACCAACAAGGTGGTGCTTGGGAATCTGTCTGCCCAGCACCCGGCTCGGCTCGCAGCCGCACCCACGGGCCTTGTTGAAACAGGATTAACTGGACACACCTCAGCTGGCACACCTTGCCTTCCACCCTGACCTGGAGTGGGTCCCGCAGATGGCGCAGCAAAGGCCCGGCGAGGGGATGGGAGTGGGCGGCTGCAGGGGCGTCCAGGAGTTTCTGCTGGTGGGAGGGGCCTTTAGTGCCTGTCCTGCCTCCTCCTGGGGCTCCTCCTGCCCCCTTCCTCGGCCTCAGCAGCCCCAGGTAGCTGGGCCTGCAGGCATGCACCGCCACACCTGGCCAGCACCTAGAGCAGGAGCTAATGGGCCAGGGGACAGGGGACACTGCTCCTGAGGCAAGGGTCTGGGGGTTCTGGTGCGAGGGAACGTAGCCCTGGCTCTCTTGTTCCTGGGGCTTGCTCTCAAGTGGGGCAAGGGTTGTGGAGACTTTGTGGGGTGCAGGGACGGAGCCCCCCTGGCTCCCATAGTCCATCTCAGACATTGGCTTCTCCAAGCCCCACTCAGGGACAAACAGCAGGCACCGCTGCCTCCATTCACAGGCACAGGACTGAGGCTGGGAAAAGCCACACAGCCAGAGACTGCGGAGCTGTGGTGCCCCCTGGGCAGCCTGAGACCCTCTGCCTGCACCCAGCCTCCAGCTCCATGCCTCACCTGAGGGTGGGAACCATCCTCCACCCCCACCCCCCACTCTGCACCATCCACCTCCCACCCTCCACCCTTCACTCTGCATCCTCCACCCCCACCCTCCACCCCTCACCCTCCACCCTCCACCCTCCACCCTCCACCCTCCAGCCCCACCCTCCACCCTCCACCCTTCACCCTCCACCCTCCAACCCCACTCTATACCATCCACCTCCCACCCTCCACCCTTTATTCTGCACCCTCCACCCTCCACCCCTCCACCTTCCACCCCCCATCCCTCCACCCTCCACCCCCACCCTCCACCCTCCACCCCCCATCCCCACCCCCACCCTTCACTCTGAACCCTCCATCCCCACCCTCCACCCTTCACTCTGAACCCTCCACCCCCACCCTCCACCCTCCACCCCCCATCCCCACCCCCACCCTTCACTCTGAACCCTCCATCCCCACCCTCCACCCCCACCCTCCACCCTCCACCCTTCACTCTGCATCCTCCACCCCCCATCCCTCCACCCTCCACCCTTCACTCTGCATCCTCCACCCCCCACCCTCCACCCTTTATTCTGCACCCTCCACCCTCCACCCCCACCCTCCACCCCTCCACCCTCCACCCTCCACTCTCCACCCCTCCAACCCCACCCCTCCACCCCCCACCCCCCACCCTTCACTCTGAGCCCTCCACCCCCACCCCTCCACCCTCCAGCCCCCACCCTTCAGTCTAAACCCTCCACCCCACCCTCCACCCTTCACTCTGCACCCTCCACTCCCACTCTCCACCCTTCATTCTGCACCCTCCACCCTTGACCCCCTCACCCTGCACCCAGCACCGTCCACTGTCCACCCTCCACCCCCCACCCTCCACCCTCCACTCCCCCACCCCTCACGCTACAGGATGCTGCCTGGGGAGGGGGAACAGGGGTCTCATAGGGAAGGAATGGGTGGGGAGGAAAGGCAGTCCCTGAGGTGCAGGGGCTTGGGCCCAGCATGTCCTGGGTTTGAGTTCACAGCTGGAGAGCTGCCCCCTCTCAGACACTGGCCTTTGCTGCCCAGGACATGTGACAGTGCTGCACTGGCCGCACCTGAACAAGGACGCAGTAGTGAGGACCAGGGCCCAGAGAACAGAGGGCACCACGTGGCCCGAGGACCCCCAGCCCTCTGGACCCACATGTGCGGCTGACTTGTGTCCACTCATGGAGGACAGCCTGGGCACCCACTGCATTGTGTCCTGGAGACAGGCCCTGGGATCACACAGGGCCACCTCCCATCTCTCGGGGAGTGGGGTCCGCATTCCCCATTTCGCAGCTGGGGAAACGAGGCAAGGGAGCAGACGGGGGTGAGCAGCACAGGCCTGGAGCAGGGTAGCACTCCCACCCTGGCTTGGCTGAGGCTCCATGGTGCCCAGGGGGACCTGCCTCCAGCCGGGGTTTCCAGAGGTGCCTCCGCTGAGCAGGGAAACAGATACGGGACTGTCCAGGTGATCCGCCATGGTGAGTCCTGCAGAAACAGGGAATGAACAAGTGCCCAGGTCCACCCAGCAAGTGCACACACACATATTTGCACAAGTGTGCAGGATACCCTCGCATGTGTACATGTATATAGAGGCACATGTGTGTGGCAGAAACACGTGCACACTGACACACATGTGTGTACACACACTGGGACACAATGCATGTGCTTGGGCATACACATGCAAAATCTCTCTCTCTCTCTCTCTCTCTCTCTCTCTCTCTCTCTCTCACACACACACACACACACACACACACACACACACACATCCCTGCTCAAACCCAAGGCTGCATGTCTGCAAACATACAGGCTAATAATGTAAACAAACCCCTGCTGGTGCCACAGCCTCATGCAAACCACTTAGAAATAAGTACTCAGGGTTCCTAAATAGGCAGGAAGTCCCCAGGGTCAGGTGCTGCTGGAGCAGGTCCCTCAGGTAGGGGCAGGGCTGCACAGGCCCCTCCCCAAGCATATTTCCCTGGGTCTCCCGCAGTCAGCCATGTGGGCTGCTCCAGGCTTGGGTCGTGGTCCATTTCCCATGTTCCTTAGGTCCTAGTTGCCCTCACAAGACCAGCCCTGACCACCACCCCACAGAAGCACCCCTCTGAGTGCCCACCCCATCAGGCCAGAGGCCACCTCACTGCAGCACTGGATTCCTGTTGGGGTGCAGGACCCCTGTGCGGGAGGCTCCTTCCAGACATGTCTGTCCTTTGGCATTGGTTCCTGCTCTCTGGTGCTCCCTGGGTGGGGTGTGTGCTGGGAACAGTCTGGGAAAGAACTGAGAGGCGGCTGCTGGCGAGGGCTCTCGGGGGCAGCCCTGGGACTGGAGGGGCTCCAGTGTGTCATCAGGGTGAGGAGAGGCGGTCGTCACTGGTCACTGGTGCTGGGGTCAGATGCTGGGGCTGCAGCAAGGCACACTGGGGCCCCCAACCTGAGCCAGAGCCCACCAAGGGTCCCCACGCAGTCCCTACACAGCCCCCACGCAGCCCAGCAGCCTGGAGGATCCAGAACGGGGCCTCCCACGGGGGGGCACAGGGGCTTCTCCTGGGGGAGGGGCCGCAGCCTGCTGTGCGCACCCCACTACCGCCCAGCTGGGGTGGGAGAGGGGGAGCCACCCGGACCACAGCCCTTCATCTCCTGCTCTGAATCTTTAAACAGCACTTTCCGGTGGGGGTGTCCATGCTCCGCCACTCCAGGAGCACGCCCAGGCTGGCTGTGACACATGGAAGCCCTGGGGAGGTCCAGGTCTGCTGCTGGGGACCCGTTCTGTCCTCCATTGGGCCTCTGTCTGGGCCTCAGATGCCCTCCAGCTCCAGGGAGGGGCCCGCAGGTCCCTGCAGACCCTGACCCTCCCCACCGCCCTCCCCACTCTGGGGGAAGGTCCACATGCTGCTCCCTCCCCTGGACCCCCTCAGCCAGGTCTCTTCCCTGAGGCCCCCGCGCTTGGCCTGGGGGTGGCTATGGTCCCACTGGGCACCATCTGCCACTGCCCTCCCCGCGGACACCACCTCTTGGGTTCCGGGACCTAGAGCTTCCGGTGCCAGGACTGGGAAGGCCCAGGCGGCCAGGACAATTGGGTAAGGGTCAGGCAGATACAGACTGCACTTCCCTCACCCCCAGGTGATCCTGAGGTGGGCCTTCAGTCTGTCTTCTGTCAGGGTGGCCACGCAGGCAGTGTCCAGGCAGAAGGAGCCGCTACAGCTGGCAACCAGGGTCGTACAGCCCAGCGAGAAAGGGGCCTGGGCCATGGAGGGAGGCAGCGAGGGTGACCTGGCCCTTGAGGGATGGGCCTGGGGTACAGCCAGGGGACAGACAGGGCGGCCCAAAAGCTTCCTCCAGGGGGAGGGACAGGGACCCAGGGACTTCATCTTGCAAACTACTGGACAGGAAGACAAAGGACCCTGAGGCAGGGGACACCTGTGTTCCATCTCTGCAGGGACAAATTCCCACTCTGTGGCCTGGGGGACATCTGCAGCCCATGTGTGCCCACCATCTCCTTGTCCCCTGGAGGCCCTCCCCCTGGCACCTGCACAAGCCTGCCTAGTGCCATCACCTCCCTCCTCCCTGACCCAGCAGCCAAGCCGCCCTCCCCAGTGGAGGGTCACTGTCCCCCACGGGGCCCTGTCTTGGGAGGGACTGGGAAGGAGAGTGGCTGACTCCGAGTAGGTGGAGACAGGGTCCCCTGGGACCCCCCGGGTGGCTGGGGGCACCTGGTGCCAGCGTGCAGGTGGGCGGCAGAGAAAGTGGCCGTCCTCCTGGGCAGGCTCGTCTGCGAACCCTGTCTCCATCATCGTGGAAGGGCGTAGAGCCATGGTGCCCATCATGGAGGGCCAGATGGGGAGGCATGGCTGCAGGAGCAAAGGCCATTAGCTTCTGTCCTGTCTGGGTGTGCTCGGAATCCAGACCATGTGGCCATACAGCATCTTGGCTACACTTAGCCTGGGGTGAGCTGTCATTTCCCCAGGGGCAAAAGAGGACGTGGATGTCACCATGTCAGAGACCCTCTGGGAGAAAGGCAGGACGGCAGAGGTCAGAGGGCACAGGAGCCTGGAACGTTCTCTTCAAAGGCCCTGAAGGTTATAAGGTTATAAACCTGGTGGGTGGGGGACCAGAAGCCCAGCTTGGCGTCCATGGCTATGACTGAGGGCAGACGTGGACCTGTCCCATTCAGAGACATCCCCATGCCCCCAGTCCCTGCCATGCCCCTGGGGAGCCACACAGGCCCTGGGCCTGGGGTCCAGCTTCTTATGCTGCTTTACCAAGGGGGACGGGTAAGCTCAGGGAGGCCATTTCTGTGCAGGGAGGGGGCACACGTCTAGGGAGGCCCCGTGGTGCTGGACAGAGCCTGCTGATCCATGAACACCCCAAATTCCACCTTTGGTGCCGTGAGTCAACCCAGCTTTGCTAACGAGGAGCTTGTAACTCAGTCGCGTGATGGCCGGCACCTGGTCCAGTGCTCACTACTGCATTCCAGAGAATAGGCAAGCTGGACACAGGCCCGGCCCCTCCTGTGGCCACGGCCAGCCCCCTGTCCACCTGCAGACTGGCCTTGTGGTGCGCACGCTGACCGGTCCCGGCACCCAGCAGATCCACATCTGCTTCTTACAGACTGCAGAGCCCAGAGGGGCCGCCGCGTCCCTCCAGGCCCCTGCTGGCCCCAGCCCACACTGTTCCTTCGCTCACTCAATACATTTTATGGAGTCCTAGTGTGGTCCTTGAGCAGCCCCTCGGAGGACACGGCGCCCAGCCCCGCCCACGTGTGGATGCCCTTCGCTCCCCAGACGCGGCCTCCACTTCCCACCAGTCATAGTCGTCTGCGTCCCTGGGTGGCCTGTGTCCTCACTGTGGGAAAGCCCAGAGGCCTCTCAGGAGGGCAAGCTGTCTCCAAGAGGTCCGTTTGGGGTCGAGGGACCCACGTGATGGCCTGAGGACCAGCAGGGCTCCCCTGCAGTCACCTCCAGGGAGGCTGAGCTCACGTCATGAGTTCAGGGCCACCGAGCCCCAGCAGTGAGTGTGTCCAGAGCAGGACTGAGGCTCCGAGCGAGTGGCCACAGGCAGGCAGAGTGGCTGGGCGCTGGGTCTCCAGGCTGAGAGGGCAAGTGGGACCCAGGAGGCCGAGGTGGGGCCATGGTGGGCAGGCGGAGTGGGGGGCAGGCGGAGTGGGGAGGCAGCAGACAGGTGTGATGTGCTCGTTTATTGAGTGGAATAGAAAGTCTCAAAATCGGACCCACAGCTGCTGTCACAGCCCCAAGTGCCAGGGCCTGGCGGGAGGGTGGGAGAGGCTCCGCTTCCCCTGGGCCGAGGTGTGCTCTGCAGCCCTGGGATGGGATGGACCTGGCTCTGGGTGGCTCCCAGAGGTCCCTGCACGGCAGCCAGGATGGTGGCCTGTGGGCTTTGAGGAGCACTGGGAGGGGATGGCCAGCTGCCGTGTCAACAGGAAGTAGTGGCCCTCTGCAGGACAGGTCATGACCAAAGTGGCCTGGCGAAGCACTTCCTCCCAGAGGCCTTCGGTCCCGCTGGGCTGGGGAGGTCCCTGCAGACCCCCTTGCCACCATCTTGCAGCGAAGGGCCCGCCCAGGGCTGCTCCGGTTGCCTGGACACCCAGCCTTGCCCTCGTCTCCCTTTCACCAGGGACCCCAGAGAGACTCACGAGTGTTTCCAGCACCCTCCAGCCTCCCACCCGAGCCTGCGGACAGTCCTGCGGGCGGGCGGTCACCTCCTGAACAGCCCCCAGCTGAGGCCTCGTCACAGCCCCCGAGGCCCCCAGTGTGGCAGTCAGATTTTTCTTCTGTCGGGACCAAAAGATCTGACAAGAGCAATTTTAGAGGAGGAAAAGTTTATGTGGGGCTCAAGGTCCACAGATGGCTGACTCCTCTGCTCTGGGCCTGAAGTGAGGCTGAGCATCTGGTGAAGGTGTGGGGAGGAGAGGGGCTCAGGGGATCTCTGCTCACCAGGAACCAGACATGAACCCCCCCCGGGGGCACGCCCCTGACCCACCCCCCCCCAGCCACCCCCTACCTGCCCACAGCCACCGCCCACTCAAGTGGATTAACCACTAAGGAGGAGGCTAAGGCTCTCACGGCCAATCCTTTCACTCCTAAGCCCTCTTGCTTGTCTCCCTGTGAATTCTGGGGACACCACACCTTTAAACCATAACACCCCCCTTGTGGGCAAGCCTCAGGGCCACTGCAGCTCCCAGGGACGTTGGCACTGAGCTGCCCTCTCTCTGGCTGAGGTGCCCGCTGGGGCTTCGAGTGCCAGGTGCTCAGGAGTCTGCCGTGCAGATGGGGCCTGGAGAGCTGCCAGAGAGGAGCAGAACGTGGAGGGTGGACCCTCGTCCTGCCCCTGCCCAGCAGGGTCTGGATGTCCAGGTCCCCTTCCCTGCCACGGCCCAGGTGCTGGTCCCAGTCTGTTAACAATGACGCATGCCTGCCTCCCGCTCTGTCCTCCCGAGAAGCTGTGATGGCTCTTTGTCTAACACGCTCCCTTCAGTGTCCCAAGGTGAGGTTAGTCAGCTTGCCCGGACCCGTCAGTCCAGACACACCCATGGCCGTCCCCACTCCTGCTGCTCGGTGGACACCACTGCCAGCAGGTCCCAGGTGTGCAGAGCTTCAAGCATCCCCAAGGGGGTCTTCCTCAGGTGACCCCAGTTTGCCCACGGCCCAGAGTGAGGCGCAGTCCTTCCCCCACTCATACTGGTCCTCAGCCTGCTGCAGAGGACTCCTGCTTCCCAGTCCTGGTGCTGCGTCCCGCGCCCCCATGCGCAGCTCAGGGCAGGGCTGCTGCAGGGCCAGGTGTGCCCACCTCATCAGCTGCGCTTCCCTCTCTTTCCAATCCCAGAATACACAGGAGACACCACTGCAGGAAGAGCCTCACAGCACGGAGAGGAACACCCTGAGAAGCAGAGTGGAAGGTCTGCGAGGGAGGGGAGGGCGGAAGGGAGGGAGGAGGGAAGAAGAGGGAGGGGAGGGGAGAGAGGTGGGGAGGGAGGAGGGGAGGGAGGAGGGGAGGGAGTTGGGGAGGAGAGGGCAGGGGAGGGAGGGGAGGGCGGAGGGGAGAGGAGGGAGGAGAGGAGAGGGCAGGGGAGGGCAGAGGGGAGAGGAAAGCAGAGGGGAGGGAGGAGGGGAGGGGAGGGAGGAGGGGAGGGAGGAGGGGAGGGAGGTGAGGAGGGAGTTGGGGAGGAGAGGGAGGTGGGGAGGAGAGGAGGTGGGGAGGAGAGGGCAGGGGAGGGAGGGGAGGGCGGAGGGGAGAGGAGGGAGGGGAGGAGAGGGCAGGGGAGGGCAGAGGGGAGAGGAAAGCAGAGGCGAGGGAGGAGGGGAGGGAGGTGGGGAAGAGGGTGGGGAGGGAGGTAGAATGGGAGGTGGGGAGGAGAGGGAGGTGGGGAGGAGAGGGCAGGGGAGGGGAGGGCAGGGGAGGGGAGGGCAGAGGGGAAGGTAGGGCAGAGGGGAGGGGAGGGAGGGGAGACCCTGCACTGTGTCCAGCCCAGACCTCGCGGGCAGTGGCAGATGACTTCATGAACATGCATTCCCAGGCAAGCATCACTCTACACAAGATAGCAAGTATCTTCACCACCACCGCCAAAAGCTCCTTGGCACCGCCCCGGGACCTCCCTGCTGCGGGACCTTGGCTCTGAGATCTCCCACCGTGGCTACTTCTGCCAATCGTTGAAGCCCACGAGGAGGAATGGCAGAAGCTCTGCTGTCCTGGCTCCTAGGGCCACCTGGTGACCGAGGCTCACCCCTGCTGCCTTGCCCATCCGCCCTTTCTCCTTCACTGCTGCTGCTGACCCACTATGTGCTCACCGCAGGGTTGCTCAGCCACTGATAGGATCTGGGCTGCCACCAGGCTCCTCTGCTGACCTAGGGCTGCAGAACCGCTCCTGGGCAAGCAGACCTGCTCCGATCTCTTGGTGGGGAGGAGTGGCCAGGGTCGTCCTCCTTTAGCTTCATCAGAAACTGCCCGACAGCTCTCTGAGGCGACCTCCTGGCAGCCGAGTGGAGAGCGGCTGGCTGCAGCCCTCAGCCACACCTGGTGTCCCCGACTTCTAATTTACAGCTATCCTAGGGGACAGATGGTGGCTCTGCACTCCTGGTGCTCATTTGTGTTTGTGCGCTGTGTCGGGAAGTGCTGGCCTCTGTGTCCTCCTCAGCCCTTGGATTACTGGTCGGCAGGACTTCACGTGCCCTGGATGCGAGTCCTGGTCAGATCCACGAATTGCAGACATTTTCTGCAGCGAGTGCCTTGTCATTTTTAGTGTCTGTCTTCTGAAGACCAGAGGGGCTTTTGCTTGTTTGTTTTTGCAGAAGAAAAATTCAACTTTTTTTTAAATTCTGGGGTTGCTGCTTCTTGTCACCCCAGAACCTCCACCTGCTCCTGCGGGTCACAACCTGCTCTCATCTTCTTCCAGAAGCCGTCCTCCCAAGCTGTCCTCTGGCCCGACCTTGTCATGGCGCCCCTTCTCTGCTCTCACACCGAGCCCCTGGGCACTGGAGAGGGTAAGGTTCCTCCGTCCGCTCTTCCCCTTCAGAACTTTTTCCTCTTGGTCCTTGTACTTCCAAATAAGCCTTAAGATCGACGTGGACTTCTCTACAAGAAGCCCTCTGGGACTTTGGTTGGGCTGGTATTGGGGGGATCTTAAGTGTGACTTGTTGACAGGTTTTCTCTGCAAAGGGCCAGAGGGGTCTCCCCCCGACACTCAGTGGGAGGATCTTTCCAGCCCTCCACACCAGCTGGGTCCCAACAATTCCATTCAGTTCTGACGCTTTCGACCTGGAGGGAGCATCAGGCCCCACAGGTGGAAGGGCTCAGTCCCACGGCCGTGAGTCAGGGTGGCCGCACTGACCTCCACAGGCTTGATGCTGGGCCAGCGGGCTCCTGGGACTCGGGATTGCACTTGGCTCCCGCTGCTCTACTGTGAAGGACACACGTGGTCAGACCAGAGCGCCTGGGCCAGGCCCAGAGGGTCCCAAGGCGTCTGTCCTGTGGAGTTGAGGTGTGGAGCTCAGGTCTGACCATCTCTGCCGAGGGTCAGGATTCCCTGGGGCCGTCCTCCTCGTGGCTGGACTTAACCAGCCACCTTGCCCTGTGCTGTCACCCCTCTTGTGCTCCTCGGTCCCCCCTCTGCATTCTTTCCAGTCACTTGAGTTTTCTCATATCCCCTGAATCGAGGCCAGCGTGGGGGGTGCCTGGCCGCTCCAGCCCCACGTCCTGTGCCGTATTTGACTCCGTGTCATTTCTCGCCCCCAAAGTAGCCTTTGCCTTGAACGGCTGGAGCCTGAAGACGTCGAGAAGGAAGGGAGGTGGCCACCCGTGTTCACATGGTTTTGCCGTCCTGCTCCCCTTGCCGTGGCTCTGGGGCCCCTCTGCTGCGGTTGCCTCCCGCCATCAGAGCTTCCTCAGACCCCAGGCTGGGCCTTGCCAGGTCCTTTATCTGGACATGTCCCTGTTTTGCCTGTGTTCCTGACCGAGGCTTCCCTGGGTGCAGAGCTCTGCACTGACCCCTTCCCTCTCTCGGCACTGAGGCAGCAGGTCTCCACTGAGCCTGGAGAGTGGTCAGCTGCAGTCAGCACCGTCCATCCTCCGAAGACCACCTGCCCTCTCTGGCTGGTTTCAAGACTCGTCCTTCCCTTGTGGTTGTTAGCAGTTGGTGAGATCCAGATTCTTGACGTTTCCTAAGCTCCTTGGACTGACTTCAGGAATTTTTGTCATTATTCAGTAAAACGTTTTATTGTGGCCTCCTTCCTTCTTCACTGCCCTTTGTGGGCTCCAGCTGTACCTACATTGGACTGTTTCAGGTTCTCCCATCGAGGCACGACACCTGGCTCCTCCAGGTCAGGCCGGCTCCTGTGTACCCAGGGAAGACCCGTGGTGAGGCGCCTGCTCTCTGGGACCCAGACCCCCACCAAGAAGGGCCTCAGTAACTTGAGTGCGCCAGGGAGCGCACGAAGAGCAGTGGACACCTAGTGCCTGGCCAGGACCGGGTCGGGGCAGCTCCCTCAGCCATGGAGGTCCACATGAACCCCCAGACAGCAGCTGCTCCCAGGCGCCCCTCCCTGGGGGGCCCTCCCTGGGGAGCTCTGCCTGCTTGCTTTCTGCTACCCTAATAAACCCCGTCACTTTGCCCTCGCTCTCGTGTCTCTGGGTTTCATTCTTCAAATTCACGGGCTCAGAGCCCACCCCACACTCCATGCTGCAACGCGTGTCGTGGAGTCTCTGCTCATCAGACGTGGATCCTCCAGATTGGAGAGTTCTCGGGCCGATCCTCAGGCTCACTGGCCTCTCCTGCCTTCCCTCCTGGATGTCTTCCAGTGCAGTTTTCTTTCCAGCCACTGTACTTTTCAGTTTTAGAATTTCCATTTGGCTGTTTTATGTGCTTTCCACTTCCCTGCTGAGACTCCCCATCTGCTCAGTCATTGTGACCATATTCCTTTTTAAGTCCTTGAATGTATGCACAGTCACTGCAGTTGGTGTGTTTCTTTCTGCTCTCTCCGACATCTGGGTCATCTCCACACTGCTTTACCGTTGTTCTCTTATCCCATGACCAGCAGTTGCTGCTTCCCGCAGGACCCTGGGCAGGTGTGTGTAGAATGACTGGGTTGCTATATTCTGGAATGTGTTGATATTTGTTCTCAAAAGCAATCAACTTTGTGGGACATAAATGTCAGACTCTGCCTCTCCGCTGAGGACCGCAGGTGAAATATCTGCTCAGTTATTTCAGGCTTTCATTGGTAGCTTTGTGCTGAGGGGTTCAGAGCTTCCTTCCTGCCTGCACATCTGAGAGTCAAAGATGGGAACACATTTGTATGTGGGCTGGGGCTGCTCTCTCTGGCTCTCTCCTGCCCAGGGCCCCTGTTTCCAATTCTGGCTGCCCCAAACCCGGCTCTCCTGCTTCTCCAGCCAGGGGGTCTGCAGCTTTCTGCTGAGGTCATAGCTGCTCTGCACGGTGGCACTGAGGATGTCTCCACGGGGAAGAGTCCTGAGGTCACAGCTGGATCCAGGGAATGCTCTTTCTCCAGGGCTGGAGCTTGCTGCTCTGCTTTGGGCAATGCCCAGCGCATGCGCTTTACGTGAACAGGTCCGAGTGTAAAACAGAAAAAGCCATCAGGGGGAAAGTTACAACAGGAGACTGCTACTAACACCTTTCTATCACCAGAGGGCGTAAGTGTCCAACCAACAGCGCCACCTCCATATGCTGGGAGGCCCCCAACCCCCGCAGTTGATAGTTGGGATCCTGAGACAAGATCTCAAATATTAACATGCCCTGTATTTGAGGCAGGAGGGCAGCGATTTTACCAAGTTTTAAATTTCAAAACAGTGAAGCAGCTAAAAGAGGCTGTAACAACCTATGGTCCTCAAGCACCCTTCACTGTAAGCTTGGTCGAATCCATTAACAACTTGAACATGACGCCAGCAGATTGGGCTAATATGTGTAAAGCTGTGCTAAATGGAGGACAATACCTGTTATGGAAGGTTGCCAATGAGGAATTTTGCAAGGAGACGGCTAGGCGAAATGCAGCAGCTGGTTATCCTCAGAGAAATCTAGATATGTTGTTAGGAAAGGGACCTTATGAGGATCAGCAGCAACAAATTGCATATGATCCTGGCGTATACGCACAAATTGCTGCAGATGCAATTAAGGCAATCAGGGATTCCTCAGTTGTCTGCTTTGCCAAAAACCTAGTATGTTTTAGTTATAGATATTAAAGATTGTTTTTTTTCAATTCCAATTCATCCTGAGGATAGTCCACGTTTTGCATTTACTATCCCTGCACTGAATCATGAAGGTCCTGATCAGAGATATGAATGGAAAGTACTCCCTCAAGGGATGGCTAACAGCCCAACTATGTGTCAAATTTATGTTAACAAAGTAATCCAGCCACTTAGAAATCAAAATCCTGAACTACAAATATTTCACTATATGGATGATGTATTATTAGCACACAAAGATAAAAACACATTGCTAGAATGTTATGCCACACTTACAAACTTATTAAAAAATTATAATCTAGAGATAGCAATAGATAAAGTACAATTAAATTTTCCAATTAATTATTTAGGAGTTCTATTATCCTCAACCATGGTCCGTCCACCAAAAATTCAAATACGAGTAGATCAACTCAAATCACTTAATGACTTTCAAAAGTTATTAGGAGACATAAATTGGATAAGGCCTTATTTAGGTATACCAACAGGAGAGTTGGGACCTTTATTTGATATCCTAAAAGGTCCATCAGATCCAAATTCACCCCGCATGTTAACGCCTGAAGCAAGAAAGGCATTAAAAATCATTGAAACATATATGGAAAATATGCATTTGGATAGAATTGATATAAGTTTGCCTTTATTATTTATTGTACTACCAACAAAAAATATTCCTACAGGAGTATTTTGGCAAGAAGGTCCATTATTGTGGATACATTTATCTTATTCTCCTAACACTATTCTTACTAGGTATCCTGAGGCTGTAGGACAATTAATACTCAAAGGAATAAAAGCAGCAAAGGGAGTGTTTGGAATTTCTCCCAATAAAATTATTACTCCATATACTATGAATCAAATTGATGAGTTAGCTAATGAGTTAAATACTTGGGCAATAATCATGTGCAAATCTAATGTTTCATTTGATAACCACTTACCATCTAATCCTTTATTGTCTTTTTGGTCATTGCATCCTGTAATTTTTCCAAAAATGACAAGAAAAACACCTATCATGAATGCTCCAAATATATTCACTGATGGGTCAAATAATGGTACAGCAGAAGTAGTTACCCCTGATCAAACTTTTACATTTTTAGTACCCAAACAATCAGCTCAAAAGGTAGAGCTTAATGCAGTTTTACAAGCTTTTGTGATGTTTAAAGATTCTGTATTTAATTTATTTTCTGATAGTCAGTATGTAGTTAATGATATAGTATCTCTTGAAGATGCTGGTAGGATTTCCCCTTCTTCTACTGTTTTCTCTTTGCTTTCCACTATACAAAGTCTAATCTGGGACAGAAAAGATCCATTCTTTATAGGACATATCAGGGCACATACAGGATTGCCTGGAGCCCTTAGTTTGGGCAATGATTTAGCAGATAAAACTACACATGACATACATATTTTCTCTACACTAGAAGAAGCTATAAATTTTCATAAAAAGTTTAGAGTAAAAAGGGTTATTTTAAGTTTATCTTTGGGGAATATATACCCCTTCCCACTCTCGGATGTATTCCAACACATACGTTATTCAACCTGAAAGATAAAAATGGCGACGTGTTAATTTTGTGCTATTTTATTATCATACGGTTGAACACCTTTCATAATTTGGGGTGGTTCATATTCCTTCACTTTAGAGTTTATCTTTGCCAATGTATGTGAGATGACGGTTGATGGCTTCCTGATGACTTTAAGGGATCTCTCTTTGTTTGTGACATTTGTTGTAAATATTTTCATGACTTGCTATTTGCTTTGCAATTTTGTGTATCCTGTTTGTGGCACACGCCATGTTAAGCACTTACGTGGACAATACTTTAGGCACATAGGAACCTCCTCCAATCCCTAGGCGTTTCTATTAGGAACGTACTTTGTAATTTCCTGAATGGTGTTTTAACATCCATTCAGACACCATCTGGGGCCTGTCAGTGTTTTAGAAACTCGTATTTCACGGCATTAAACCACTGTCTTTGCAAAAGTTACCTGCAGTCATTCTTCCTTCTCCACGAGAACCTGCATAGACTGTTGATCAAACACACCGCTGGGCTTTACTCTCCAGCCTCTCATCCATAGCAGGCTTTCCCAGAGACATTCCTGGAGATGCTTGAACAATAAGATTGGGGAACCCTGCAGGCTGGATCCCACCTGCTGGAGACCCGCAGTGGACCTTTGCACGTGTGGACTTCAGGTCCTGCTTGGAAGGCTCTGCTAATTTTTCTAACCCTTTGGAAGCTGCACAAGAGAGCGGGAACCTTGCTTTATGTGATGTGCATTCAATAGAGTTTGAAGAACACACCGTGGGTTGTAATTCACTCATCAGATTTTGTTTTCAGACTTATCCTACTTTATAAAATTACTTGGCCAGTTTTCCAAGTTTGTAAATGCCTAAAATTGACTACAGAATTTTGAAATTAGAATTTTGGTTCACAATATCCCACCAACAAGCAGGGCCGAGTCTGGAGCCTCCTCGGAAGGGACTTTTTCTACTTCGGTTTTGTTTTGCAGAAATAAGGGTCTGTGAGTGTGGTTCAGTTGTCTGAATGCCAACTGGTGCAATTTATCTGCCGTCCTTCAGATTTATTAGCATTCAATCATGCAAGTAATTCCCTGCTCATCTCCAAAATTGCCTCAGTATTTGCTTCATTTCTTGTATGATTTAGAATTTTGTTTAGAAGCTATTTCTTGGTAGATGAGCCTGGGTTTGGCTATTGTGCTGAATTCTTCACACACTCAGCTCTTTATTTATCTTTCGGCTCTTAATTTACTTACCAGGTCTTGTTTCTCGTTTTTATAATTTAATCATGTTTTCTAGCGTCTGCTCTGCTTCTTGCCTGGTACCAAAAAAAAAAAAAAGCTCATCTCTTGAAAGTTGTGACAGTTTGACCATCCTCTCTTGTTGAGGAGGAGAGCCTTTGAAGATGGAACTTCCTCTCTGAGGAGAGCTCTGTGGTCACCCACTGTCCTTAGTAACTCCACATCTCCCTGACGCTCTGGAATTTAAATTCTATGGTGTTTAAACCTCAAATGTTTACAGAAGAACGTTTTAACTTCCAGCAGGTGAGGTTTCCAATGTGGCCTTTGTGGGTAATCTCTAGTTTTATTGCTTCATGATGAATAATTCTGTTAGTTCAACTTTAGCCTTTTGAAGTTATGTTATATCTATTGGCCTAGGAGATGTCCCTTTTGGAAAACTTCTGCAGACTATTTGAAATATCATTTCTGATTACCTAGGCAGTCATGATTATACTGTCATTGTGACCGAATGCACGAAAATGTACCTGAGATTCCCTGACCACCCCAAGGCCGAGTCTCCTCCTTGGAAGAGTCACTCCTGCAGCTGTCCTGCTCCCTCTGGGCTGTTTAAACAGTGTGGATGGTGGACTGTAGGCAGCATAAACGTGTCCTCACATTCCAGAGCCTGGAAGTGCAGATTCAGGCCCAGCAGATGCAGCATCTGGGGAGGGAGCCCTCTATGCGCCCCCAGAAGGTGCAGGGCCGGAACTCCTTCCAGCTGCTCAGAGCTCACACCTGATGCAGGACCAGGGGTCAGCGCTACCTGAAGGCCCAGCTCCAAGCGCGACCATACTGAGTGCCCAATCTTTAGGGAATTTGGAGGAGGAAGCAACCTTCCAACCCCAGCACAGCAGGTGTCTGCCCAGGGCCCCTCTCCATGTGTCTGCCCAGGACCCATCTCCTGTGTCTGCCTGGACTGTATGTGACCCACAGAAAGGCATGGCATGGCTGGAAGACGTCTAGGCCAGCCTAGGTGCCATTGTGTGCCCGGCTCTCTCTCCAGCCACTACCTGCAGGGTAGTCTTGGGCTGGCCTTTCAGTGCTTTCCATTCAATGGCCTGTGCGGTCACAGGGAAGCCCCCTGCTTTCCTGTGACATTTTTCTGTTTGGCCATTCACGTTTCTGGCTGCTGTTGGTTGGAATTGCCTTTTTACGTGCCGTGAGGTGAGGGTCCGAGCGTGATCTTGAGAGCACAGAGATACACTGGTCTCGCGCCGTCGGTTGGAAGTCCGCCGTTTTCCCACCCAGGGACTTTCGCTGGTCACTGCTGGGGTGTCCGTGCAGGAGTCCTTCTGGACTCGGGTTCGCTGGTGCTGAATCCCTGCTCCTTCCCGATGCCGTCCTGTGTGAGCATTGCTGGGCCTCAGCCACCTGTGGGAGGCGCCTGGACTTTGGTCAGGTTTGACCAGGTGTAGATTATTTTCAGGGCGACACAGTGATGTCCAATCTTAGAGCCTTCCAGTCTGTAAACTTACTGTTTCCCACTTATAACCGTTAGTTTCTCTCAAACTGTCTGTCATTTCCATGTCCCGTCGCCTTTGTTTCTAGGTGATCACTTATTTGGTGCGACTATGAACATTTCATCCTCTGATTTCTCACATGATACATGAACCTGGAGGCCCTGCTAACTGGCTTCTTAGCTGACGGCTCTGGTGGGATGAAGTCGGCCGTTCAGTGCACCAGCCCCGCACAGTGGCCGTCGGAGCCCTCCTTCCTGTCCATTCTTCTTGCCTGGGTGCCCTTGCTGCCGGCCACACAGCTGTGGTAGCTGAACAGAGCTGAATGTGGATGGCAGGGGTCCTTGTCCCCTGCCTGCTGCTGTGGCCTTCGCTGAGATCCCACGCTGTTCTCACCATCCTAAGGACGACCAACCGCGTCTCTGCCAACTGCTAAGAGTGTTTCCTAACTGTGCGTGGCTGGGTTTTGTCAGATCCTGCACTGATTGCAAGGACCGTGGCTGTGCCTCTTACTAGAGTTTCAGTCACGCGGACTTCGCCTTCTCAGAACAAACCCTCTGAGGTGGGATGTCCCCTTGTTTCCGGGCAGCGTGGGATTCGGTTTTCCAGGGTTCTCCGTGTGTGTGCGTGGGGGAGCAGCCCGCAGTGTGTGTGCAAGGCGTGTCTGTCAGGGCTGCGCTGGTGCAGAATGGCGCGTGGGAGAACAGCGTCGTTCTCCCCTGTTTGGGAAACCAGACTGACAGACGGGGACTTCAGTCTTCTGGGTGGAAAACATTTTAATACTGGCTATAACCTATTTAATAGTCATTAAGGTATTCACATTATATACTGTCTGTCGGTTCTGATGAGCAGTGTTTTTCTGGGGGGGGGGGTGGATTTTCCCACTTAACCTAAAGTGTCAACTTCACTAACTTAACGTGCACTTACAGTTGCCTCGTTATTTTGAGTGTCTTTTGGCACCTGTTTTTGCTCCTCTACATTTTCTCTTTTTCTCCCTTGGTCACTCTTCTGGGAGGTAAAGCCATTTATTAATCTTTTAAAAGAAACACGTTTTGGCTGCCGGGTTTCCCCTGACGTGTGCCTGTGCTGTTTGGTTGATTTCCTGTGCCCTGGTCACTGTGTCCCTCTGTCCGCTCACCAGGCTCGGCTTCCCCTGTCTCTGGCCACGGGAGCCTGGATGACTGATGTTTGGCCTTCCTTGGTTGTAAGCAGGTGACCTGGGCTGCGTTCCCTCCACATGCTGCTCTAACTGCGCTCCCCACTGGGCGTGTGCCCCCACTGTCCGCCACCCCCAGTGCCCTCTGGTCGCCTCTGATTTCACCTGTGATCTAGAGGTGCGTGGCCTCGTGTCCGAGCGGCTGGGCCTTCCAGTTGCTGTTCTTACATCAGCTTGGTGCCGCGGTGGCCAGAGCCTACTCTGAACCATGTTGTTTGGGACGTGCAGAGACTTGCTTCCCGAGCCAGCTTGTGGCGTGTTGGCCACGCTGCCCGCGCTGACGGAAGGGTGCAGTGGTCTGTACCACTTGTCAATTAGGTCAGGTTCCCTGCTGGCGCCTGGAGAATGCTGGGCCCTCGGCCCCACGGCCCCACGTGTGCTTCTTAGCTCAGCCCTTGGAGGGCGGCGAAGGCTCCTCGTGAGGACGGCTTCTCTCTCCAGTTGCTCAGCTTTGTTGTGTGCATGTCGAGCTGCGTGGCTGTCCCCCTCCTGAAGTGCCTGTCCTTTTGCACACACCGGTGCCCATGCCTGGGAAAGCGTCTCCCCTGCTGTCTGTCTGCTGGGGCCCGCCTTCGGGAGAGCTGGTTTCTGTGCTTGATCGCGGGCCTGTCAGCCCCCGGGTTTTCTCTTTCCACCTGTTTTTTATGCCTTGGGATTTACGGAGTTTCTCTCCAGTGCTCTCCGGTCCTGGCTGAAGTCACTGGTCTTCGCGGAGATGGCTCCCCCCAGCCCCACCCCGCGTGCGACGTTCCTGGGGAGTGGCTTAGCTAGCGGTCGTGTGGCATCTGTGGTCCCCGCCTGTCATTTATTGCCTTCCTTCAGACTAAGGACACCTCTTGTCCCATTGCCTGCGGGGACTTGCTGGTGGTCCATCTGGCCCTGGTTTTGGGTGTGTCAGCCTCCAGACCTGGCTACCGTGCAGCACGTGGGCGTGAGTGGAGACGGTGCCAGTCCTGGGCTGCGAGGACCTTGGAACAAGCCAGCCCCACTCCCACCTGCCCCCCACCTCTTGCTCATGGCACTGAAACTGACCGGCCTGGTGCACCGGGCTGGCCTGCCGTCGCGCAGCTGAGGCCCGTTGCTGTCTGCCGAGGGTCATAGCCTCCCGTCCCTCATTCCTTCCGACATCTCCACGTTCCTGCCTGGAGTTACCTCCCTTCCACCTGGGAGCTGGCTTGGGAGCCTCTTCATGAGGCCCTGGGGAGGGCCCCCGGCTGCTGTGCCGGGGTGACTGCGGCGTCCTCCCTGGCGCGGGCCCCGGGGTGCTGTGGTGTCCCCTTTTCGTGCCACCTTTTCAGTGGGGACTCAGCGGTCCCCTTGCTGTTTAAAGAGGGTGAACTTCCTTGCTTCTTTCCTTCCTTCCTTCTTCTCCTGTCCCTTTCTCTCCTGGGCCAGGGATGGCACCCCGGAGCCGGGCACGCTGGCGGGCGCCCTGCGGCTGAGCCACACCCACCTGGGGCACCCACCTGGGGTTTTCTTTTGCTTCCGGTGGTTTCCGAGAGGTTCCTCCAGGGGTTTCCTCTGTGCCTACCCTGCCTGGGGCTCACAGCGTTCCCTGTCCCTAGGTTGAGGACGTCCCCAATCCTATCATCTGGTTTCCCGTGGCCCCCTCCCCCAGCTCCTCCGTGTCCTTTGATGATTCTTATTCGTCGTCCCTGGAGTTCTTGACCCAGGGCCCTGCTGTCTGAGGTGGTGTCAGGGCCAGCTCTCGGGATGGTCTTCGATGGCCTTGACTCGGCCTGGGGGCGGCCGGGCTGCCTCGTGCTCCTGCAGTGGTCCCAGCTCCATCTAGGGGAGCTCGGTCCTCTCAGCACGTGTTCCGGGCCCTTGTTGAAGACCCGCTGGCTGCAGGGGCATGGGGCTGCCCCTGGGCACTGCCCCGTGGCCTCTGATGCCACTCTGTGTGCCCTGAGGCTGGACGTGGCAGAGCCTCCCCTCCTGGCCTGAGAGCGCTCGGCCCTTCTGCTCGGCCCTGACTTTGGGCTTCCACAGACGTCTTTAGGCTGCTTTTCCCAGTTCCCTGGAGAGTGTCCCTGGTGTCTTGATAGGAACTGGTCGTCTGTGGACTTCTTCGTATGGACACTTTAAGATCACGGAGCCTCCCAGTGTGCGAGTGGGACATATTCCTGTTTCCTTTCACTGTCTTTCATCCTATAGTCTTCACTACGAGATCTTCACCTCTTCGGTTGAATTCGTTCCTGTAGCTGCTGTAATTGGGTCTGCTTTTCAGTTCCTTTTCAGCACTCACTCCTGGTCCTTGCTCTTGGCTCCGGATGCTGCCGCTCTGCTTGGCGGTTTGTGGTTGGGGTGGTCTCTGGTGCTGGGCTGTGTGGGAGGTCCTGCCATCTGCCCCCGACAGCCTGTGCCCTCTCTCCCTCCCTGCCTGCTCTGATCCGGCTCCCACAGCTGGGCTGAGGAGAAGGGGTGGACAGAGCAGGGGCCCCCTGCCCCAGGCCTTGGGGAGCAGCTCCCAGCTCCTCCTGCCCGTGGCCTGGGCAAGCGCGACCTTGCGTGAGTCCCTTCCTCTAGGCCTGGATGCTCAGAGCTCCCCAGGAGGGACGCTGAGTTCCACCAGGTGCGTTTCCTGCCTCTGTCGAGGTGCCCCTGGGCTTGTCCTTTGTCCTCTTGGTGTGTTGACTCACATGCACTGATTTAATGAGCAGCCTTCTCTGAGACTGTGAAGCTACTAGAAGAAGACGCAAGGGCAACGCTGCAGGATGTTGGAATTGGGAGGATTTTTTTATAGGACCCAAAGGCCCAGGAAACAGTAGCACAATTAGACAAATGGCTTCTTCCAAACTCAAAAGCTTCTGCCCAAGGAAGCAGTCAACAAGGGAGAGACGACCCAGGGATGGAGACAGTATCTGCCAGGTGTGCAGGTGACGAGGGGTACACATGGGAACATACAAGGACCTCAAGCAACTTAACAGCCATATTTTAAAATGGGCAGTAGACTTCAACAGGTGTTTCTTTAAATAGGGCACAAAAATGGCCAACGGTAGGTGAAAAACCGCTGCCCTTCACTCATCACCTGGGAAATGCCAATCAAAACCACTGACCTCACCTCCCCCCCATAAGAGCCCTCATTCTCAAAAAGACGAGTCTGACGAGGATGTGGACGAAGACGTGGCGGAGCGGGAACCCTGTCCTGCGGCCGCAGGGTGCAGATCAGCATGGCCACTCCCTGGGCCGTGGGGAGGCTGCTCAGGACTTAAAAACAGAACCCCGTGTGGCAGCCCCAGTCCTGTCCATATCCAGGGAAACAGACCAGCGTCCAGGGGAGCTGGACATCTGCAGCTCTGTTCACAGCAGCCGAGAGGCAGAGACAGCCCCAGCACCCAGCGCCCAGCTCCTGGGACACACACACAGACCATGGGCAGCCTCCAGCCGCCAGCAGCTCCGTGGACAGAACTGGGTGGCTGTGGAATAAGCCAGGCCCAGAAGGCGAGGCCCGCACCCTCTGACCTGGGCGGAATCTAGAATGCCCATGTCACGGAAGCCAAGCTTTGTGGGAGACCAACCTCGCACGTGACCGAGTTAACTCCCCTGCTGGGCCGTGTGGCATCAGGCACCCATGTGTAGACCGCCCCACCCTTCTTGGGTTTGAGGGACGGTGTCTCGTGCATGGGTGTGTCTTGCTACAGCCCCATGGGTGGAGCCACGCTCACCTGTTCTTTTTAATATAACCCCTTGCCCTGTGTAGGATAGTCTTCCATGGAAGTGCCTTTGTGTGTCCCCTTCTCTTACTCTGCCCTTGGGTGTGGCCTACCCAGATGTCAATCAACCTGCTGACAGCAGACATCGCAAAGATAGACTCAGCCCCCTGAAACCTGACTCCTTGCCTCATTTGAATAGCGTCTCCTCTATAAAAGGGGTCAGCGCGCGCTCTTGCTCTCTCTCTCTTTCTGCGGACCCTTAAGGTCAGAGGAGCCATCACAGTGGCCCCAAAGAAAAAGGTATTGTGTCTCTTGTGTGGTTATTTTGCACAGCCCAGTTAGCCCAGTTCAACTGGAGCGACCCCTGAGCCTTTTAGTCATGAACAGAAGTTCCAGAGGCTGGGGAGGTGAGGGAGGTGAGGACAGGGTGGGAACACACAGGCTGCGTCACAGCAGGCGAGAGAAATGAGTCCTGGCCCTGCACCGCACAAGGGTGACCAGAGGTGACTCACAGGTGCTGGAGTGAACCCTGCAGCGGAGGCTTTCAGGGTTCCCGCCAGGGCCGTGGCCAATGTTGGCAGAGGCAGGAGAGTGGCGGGATGGAGACCACAGGGCGGCACCTCGCAGCCGCCCAAGGTCAGGATTTCTACTTTGTTCTTCACACAGATGCCGTTCCTTTGCTGAATTCCCTTTTTGGCACGATGTTCCCGTCTTTGCCTTCATCCTCTTGCACATTTCCATCCAGGTCATTTTAAGGCTCCTTCCTGCTGGTTCCAGGCCCGAGTCGCGGGCCTGTCCCATGGCACCTCCCCCTGGGTCGTGGACTCAGCCTCTGGGCCAGCCTGGCGTCCTCCTTACTGGTTCTGGGCACAGTATACAAACCAGCCCTCTGGAAGGTTCCCACCTGGTGCCTCCACTTGTGGTCGGTGGGCAGCCACAGGAATCCGAGGGGCAGGGGGGTGGGACTGGGCCAGGCCTGGCGGCTCCGGCTCTGCCCACTCTGCAGTATGGGCCTCGGGGAGTCTGGAGGGAGCCGTGCCCTGGTCTCTGTCTGTCTGGGCAGCAGGCATTCTGCTCTGCCCCCAGGGACTTCTGTCTTCCACCCTGTGTGGCTGGGGGCCTCGAGGAGCGTCGGGGAGAGGCTGGCTGCTGTGTGTTTGAGCTCCTCGAGTCTCTGGTTGTGTCTCTACGGCCTGCACCGTGGCCACAGGGTCTTGCTCCCCTGCGTGGTGCTGGTCCTCTGTGAGCCAGGCTGGGCCTCGGGCTCTGGCCAGGCTCGGGGGGCCTGGGAAATTTGTGCTGCAGGTTTCCATCTGACGCCCGGGCGTCTCCGCTCTCTGGCCCTGGGGCTCTGGGGCCCTCTTGCTTCAGGGCTCTCTGCGTGTTCCTGCTTTCCTGTGTCCTCAGCAGCTTGGAAAGAGGGCAGTGCTGGGTGTTTGTGACGGTGGCTACGATGGCATCTGCTGGGTTATTCATTTACAGTTTTAGTAGGAACCTCTGAACTGTCCCCGGCTCTGATCACAAAGGACTGGGTCAGGCTGTGGCCCCAAACCTCAGGGGTCATGACAGCAAGGACATTTGTGGTCTTGCTCTGAGTCCACGTCACCGTCAGGACCCCAGGGGGGTGCCATGGTCACTGGGGTGGGAAAGGGAAGCCCAGTGAGGTGCACTGGCTTCTCTGAGGAGGTGACCCTGTCCCTGCTGTGGGCTTCACTGACCACAGTGGCCGGGGCCCACAGCCTCCTCTCCTGCCACCCTGGGGGTGACTGACCCCAACACTGCACAGTAGCTCATTTCTTCAGAATTGTCCTCCCCTGGCGCACGAGCTGGAGTGACTTCACGTGTGCCGTGTCCAGGGGACTTGTGGGAACGCACGGGTGCAGTGTGACGTGTGGAATGTGCAGGTCCTCCGCCGTGAGCTGCGGGGTCACGGCCTGGAGGTCGAGTGGTGTCTGCAGCCTGCGTGGAGGTACCAGGATGCGGGTCCAATCCCGTCACCACCACCCGCTGCTTCCCCGTGGACCTACCTGGTGCCTGTGGCTGGTGTCAGACATGCAGCTCCCAGGGACCCGAGCCCACGTGGTCGGGGGCCAACAGCTCTTGCCGATGAGCCTGGGTCTCGCCCTGGGCTTTGGTTGCTTCGAGGGACTTCACCCGCCCTCTGCCCACGGCGGTCGTTGGCTCCGCCTTCCTTCTTAGTCGTCAAGCTGTGTCCCTGGGCGCTCACGGGGTCCGGACTCCACACACAGACCACTCTGCCCTGTCGTCCTGGTGCGGGATACAGCGTGCGCCCACACTGGACAGACTGCGCCGGGATCCCTCTGGCCAGCTCTGCCTTTCGTGCCCCTCCCCTCAGTCCTTGCACCTGAAGGACAGGCCGGTCAGCAAGCCCTTCCCACGGTCTCCTCCCAGCGTCCCTCAGCCCTCTCCGCTCTAGGTGGCCCGAGGCTACTACCTCCACCTCCTTCCATTCTCATTCAGGTGACGCAGAGCTGCTTGGTCCCCTGACTGGCACCCATGGGGCATTTCTCAGTGCTGGACGCTGCTTGGACACTCACCTGGCCTGGCCTGCTGGGTCTGGCTCAGAGTCGTGGACGCAGCCTGCCAGGACCCTGCCATGGGCAGCCCGTCCCCATACCTACTACCAGCTCCGCTGTGACTTTGGGTGGCACCTTCCCCAGTGCCCCAAGTGCAACACAGTGGCTGCTCAGGCTGCGCCTTCAGGAAGAGTGTGCTCCAGGCGTCCTGTGGGACTCTGCAGTCACACTGCCCGGGTGCCCCCCCTGGGTCATGGCCAGTGACCCGTCTCCTTCCTGTCCTCTGCACACAGGGGTGAACTTGCCAGCTCCTGGTCCGGTTGTTCAGTCCCGTGGCTGCCTGCTGGACAGAGGCCCCTGCCGCCATGTGGAGGGCTGTTAGTGTGTATCTCTTTGCTTCTGCTCGGTAGCGACTCAGCCCTCTAGGCTGCCGCGCAGCCTGTTTCCTGAGTCCTTGCAGCCCACTGTGACTCGCCCTTTGTGCCTGCAGTGACGTTCAGGCTGGCTGTGACGTCCTTGGGCGGTGCTCTCTCCCTGTGGGAGCCCCTCTGCTGCAGCCCCTGCACTGTGTCTCCAGGGTCATTAGAGCTAACTGTCCCCAGGCTGCATTCTTTGGCCCAGGAGCCTGGTCTCCGCACTCATGTGACCACGCTGCAGCCCACCAGGGGAGGCTGGACCGGGCTCCCCTGTTGCCTGGGAGATGCATGGAGAGACCACAGCCAGCAAGGCCTGGACCCCATGCTGGACGGAGTGGAGGGCAGAGGTCAGGGGGAGCAGCAGGTCTTCCTGTGTCCACGCTCCCCCAGCACCCCTGCCTGGCCCCTGCGTGCTGGGCTCCCTCCAGCCTGCCTGTCTGGGCCTCTGCTCTTGGGTCAGGTCGTCAGAGCCCAGACCCAGGCGTCAGCCCCCACGTGCCGAGCCCTGGACGGGTGCCTTGGAGAGAGCTCAGGCCAGACCACTGGGCAGATGCTCAGCCAAGGACCCAGGCAGCTACTTCCTAAGAAGGTGCCTGCCTGGGGGCAGAGGAAGGGAGGGGCTCAGGCCTCAGGCTGACCCCGCAGGGAGCTCAGGGGGTTCACGTCCAAGGAAAGGAAGTGGGGGCTCCGTGCCTCCAGCTCCAGGCCCAGCGCCCACACCCGCCCTCTGCAGTCACCGGGTGAGGGTGGCCAGCAGCTGGGGCTGCAGGGAGCCGTGGGGCTGGCCATCCCAGCGCCTGGCCCTGCTCTGTCCTGTGCTCTGCATCAGGAGCCCAGGGCCACCCCCCCTGGTCCTGGCCCCACTCAGCCCTTCCCTAGGGTGTCTGCACCGCCTCATGGTCAACTTCAGTCGGTTCTCAATTAGTGTCTGAACAAAGAACCCGGTGGGCAGCCGCCCGTCACCGTGTTTCCACAAGTGCCTCTTTGTGTTCCCTGAGAGTGACAGACGTCCTCCCTGTTCTAACATCTCCTCTGCTGGGGAAGCCTGGGCTCGTGCCTCCCCCCGAGGACCGTGCAGGCACATCCCACTCCCTGCCGTCCGGGTGCTGGGCACAGGGTCTGGAGCCAGCTGGGACCTCTGGCCAGCATCAGGAGCTGTGTGGCCTCCGCTGCTCCCCAGCAGGCCGGGTGGAGGCCGGGCCTCCTTGCCTCCTCTGCCAGGCCCTGGGAACCATGCGCCATGTCCTGCAACCTGACCTGTCCTGCTCTGCTCCTTCAGTCTGTCTTGCTCCTCCCTCTGTCCCCAGGCGTCCTGCTGTGGCTGGGCAGTTTCCCTGAGGTCACTCCTGACACCAGCCTTCCCCCGTGGGAGCCTTGGCCAGCTTCCTGTCCCTCTCTGTGCTCCCTGCTCTGCCCTTCCTTCCTCTTGCTGTGTTTCCAGGGGGTCCAGCTTGCTCCTTATTGTCACTGTTGACTTGAGGGTGACGTAGGTCTTCCTGGAGCCGCGGCACTGGAGCAGCAAGGGGGACTTAGCGAGGGGGACTTAGCGAGGGGGACGCAGCTTGGGCTTCCGCTCCTGGCCGCCTCCGCTGTGCTGGGGTCTCTGCCCGCCCAGTGCTGTGTGATCCGCGTGCTCCCGGGAGGACGGTGCTGCCACCTCCCATGCGCTAGGAGGGGACCGCGCTGCCACCTTCCATGGCTGGACGTTCTCTTCAGCAGGCAGCGCAGGTGCGTGGCCGGGTTTTCTCAAGGTGATGGGAACCGCCAGTGGACGCGGACCTGAACTCCTCACCTTTGGTGCCCCGCGTGGACTGCCCAGGCACGGGGGGCCCGTCTGGGGAAATCCAGGACAGCTCCCTGCAGGACTGGTCCTGGAGCCCTCTCCCCAGCTCCCGTGGAGGCCCTGCCAGCCCCGTGATGGTGTTGGGCCTCCAGGAGGCCATCGGGGTTAGACCAGGTCAGAGGGTGGCCGTCAAGGGACGGGCGTCATGGGGGGGGAGCCGGGAGCCCCCAGAAGGTGGCGTCTGTGACGCAGGAAGATCCCCATCAGAGTCCACCTGCGCCAGCCCTCATCTTGGGCTCCAGCCTCCAACCCTGAGAATCAGCGCAGCAGTTGGGCCCCCGTGGGGTCTTGATGGGCATCCCGGCCAACGGGACACTCTTCAATCATTAATTTGTTTAAAAACCATTGTGGAGACCCTGGGTAGGTGGCCATGCTGTCACCAGGCTCCGAGAAGGGCCCTGCTCAGCTCGAGGCTGGGAAGAGGGCAGGCGGTCCAGCAGCCCATGAGCCGTCCTGAGTGTCCCCAGAGGCCAGCGTGTGGGAGGCCTGGTCCCAGCCGGGGCAGCACTGGGGGTGGTGGGAACTTGTGGGGGGGAGTCAGGGCCCAGTGACAGGAAGTTAGGTCATCACGGTGTGTCCTTGAAGGGGACATCGCGACCCAGGTCCCTTCCTGTCACTCTCTGCCATGCGTCCCTGGAACGATGTGATAGGCTGCCACAGGAGCACAGCAACAGGCCACGCGGCCAGGGACTGAAAACCCTGAACCATGGACCAAAATGACCCTTTCCTCCTTCCGACTGGTGGTCACGGGTGTTTTGCAGTCAGGACAGCTGACCGACACACCCTTCCCAAGGCAGAGCGGTGGCATGCAGAAGATCTGCAGGACACGGCGGGACGGAGCCCCTGGCCTGGGCGCTGCCTGCGTCCTTCCCACTGGACGGCTGTGGAGCAGATGTGGAGGTCTTTGGGGCCTCGGGCTGGGGGAACATCTGTGCAATCCCTTGAAGACTGTCCCACAGAGGCCCAGGCCACTCTGCGACCAAGGAGCTCACTGACCAGCGCTGCTGAGCAGCAGGGAGAGAGCAGGGTCTCAGGGACCAAGGACCGAGGCCAGGCCCTTCCTGTGATCTCCAGCGTGACACCAGGCCAGGCCACAAAGCTCCCACGTGGATGGTCCATCCAACACCCAGGATGGCCACGCCCAGGAGCCTTGCCAAACGGCACACGTGCATGTCTCGGGGCCAGTGTGGCCAGCAGACCAGGTCAGCGCCACCCTGCCCAGCACGATCCTCTGGTGCTGCTCCTCTCTGGGCACCTCTACCTGTGCCTGAAGCACGTTGCTCTCTGCTGTCCCCCTCTGTCTCCTGCTGTCCCCCTCCGTCCCCTGCGCTCCCCCTCCGTCCCCTGCTGTCCTGCTCCTCTCTGCTCCTCTGGGTCGAGTGCATCTCGCACGTGGGGACTGAGAGCAGCCACCTGGCTGCACTAGAGGATGGGCCCTGAGCCAGCTGCCAGCCACATGGCCGTGTGGTCTGGTAGTGTCCGTAGGTTTCCCATCAGGCTGAGCAGGTGCCAATCACAGGTCATGACCATGAGGGATTTAGCCAAGGAGCTCACACCCCATCAAGTGTGATCCAAGGGGAGTCCTAGTCCCAGTGACTCACGGGGGCCACTGGAGGCTCCCAGCTGACCATTTCCTGAAGGCTACTGGAGAGCTCCCGCCCAGCCCTGCCCGTCACTCAGGCGCCTCCTCCTGGCCCTGAGGTCCCTGACATGGCTGTCCAGGTGACAGTGATCCCAGTCTCACTCCCAACCACAGCCCAAACCCTCACCCTGCACAGTGGGTGTCAGCAGCCCTCCCAGGCCCTCCAGCCCGGACTCTCCTTCCCAGGACACGGCTGGTGACCATGCGCTCTGGATATGAGCAGCCACAGGCCACAGGGCGAGGGCCAGGCTTCCGCATCCCCAGGTCACAGGCCAGGACCCCTTGCTGGCTCCTCCCCTGGCAAGCTGCGTGATGACCCCCGAGACACTAAGCCAACCCCTGGCTCTGCGAGTGTGTCACTTCATAGGGCACAGGGGCTTCGCCGCAGACTGAGCGAGGGCTCTCAAGGTGGGGAGCTTACCTGGCAGGCCTGAGGAATCAGAGGGTCCCCACAAGTGGGAGGCAGCCTGAGTCATTGTGTTGGACCTGAGAGGTTGCAGCGATGGGGAGTGGCCCCAGCCACAGCCACCCAAGGCCCGAGGGCAGCCTCCAGGTGCTGAAAAACCCAGAGAGCTTCCTGCCCCAAACCTCAGAAGGACGCACCTGCCCCGGGCCAGGCTCCAACCTCCAGAGCTGTCTGGATAACCCCGGGGAGCCACCATGCTGCTGGGTTTTTTGTTACAGCAGCTGCAGGAAGCTCAACCATCCTTTCACGGAATCTCTGGTACAGTGATTTCTCTTTACAAAAAGATTCAGAGGGATCCTGTCTCCACGTCAGGCAAGCCCCACCTGGACAGACTGAGGCCTCTTCCAGACACTGCTGCCTCCTAATGGGACAGACGTCATAGATCCCGGGAGATGGACGTGCCTCCGCCTGCAGCCTGGGCGGTCTGTCAGCCAGAGTGTGTCAGAGAACACACAAGCTGACGGGTGGCTCAGGGCAGGGCGTGGACAGGGAGGCCCAGGCTGGAGCCTGGCTCTGCTACCTGGCCTGGGGCTGTGTCCACCAGACAGGCCTCCTCATCACTAGGCCGAGGGTGCAGAGAGCAGAGGGGCTCTGGCACCCTGAGCAGGGCCGGGGCTGACTGGGGCAGCAGGAAGGTGGGCTGGGGTCGGCTGTGGGGTAGGTGGTGCGGCTCCCAGGACCAGGTGCAGACCTGCTGAGCCTGTTTCCACGTGGGGCCAGGATTGGCTTCGGCTTGGGTGGGGTGCTGAGACTCATGCAGGACATGGTGGCTGTCCGGTCACCTGGAGCAGGGCGTTGTTGGGTAGGACTTGGGGCCCTGGAGCAAGGCTGTGGGCTCTCTTGCTGTCCCAGGAGCCCACTGCAGAAAGGTCATGGCCCAGCCTTGGGGCCAGTATGGCAGGCAGGCCCACCTCCACGACTGAGAATGACAGTGTCACCTGCGGTCTCCCAGGGACACCCCGCTCCCTGCTCCTGGTGGGGTCTCGGGAGGGCAGTGCAGCTGGCTGGAGATTCCTGAGGGTGAAGGGCAGGATGGCGCTGGGCCAGACAAGACGTTAGTGCTGTGGCCGTCTGCTGCCAGCTCCTCCTGCAGTGGGGTGCAGTGGGCAGTGGGCAGAGGAGGACACACGCAGGCCCAGGCAGAGGACCCTGGGGCAGAGGAGCCGGGCACTGGGTCCACAGACGGCAGGCCTGCAGCCAAACGAGGCTGGGCTCACAGGTGACCCCATGTGAGAGCCGGCGTCCTCCCAGCAGCCTGGCACTGCCTCGTGCTGGATGTCACAAGCCCTGGCTGGCACTAATTTATTACAAATTGTTTGGGGAAAGTCGGTTTAATTAAAATCTAAATGCAGCTCCCGGGAGGCCCCGGGCCCTGGCGGGGCAGCGAGAGGCGCACCTCCTGGTCTCCGCATTCGAGTGGCTTGTGGGCGTCTGTCGTCCAGAAGCCGAGATGGTAAATTTATTCATGGAAGTCACACTCCAGTGGTGTAAATAAACGCTGGGCTGAGGCCCGCGGATGGCCAGGGTCCCGAGACGGAGCCCGCCGTGGTGCACAGACGTTTTTTTCCCTCATAAATCAAAGTGCAGCGGAGTCGCTGGGGGCAGGGCCCAGCTCGGGCCATCCACCCGGATGTGGCTATTTGGTGTTGACTGAAATAACTGCCGAAGCATTTGTCTGGGCTTGTTTTGGGGTGGACATTGCAAGACCAAGAAGCACAAAGGGTCCTCCTGGGGCACCAGCCTGTGCGGGGCCAGAGGAAGCCCGTGCCCACGGTGCCTGGTCTGCTGTGCCCCATGTAGTGTCACAGGCAGAGGCACAGGGGAACAATGGCAGGTGTGTGGGCTGAGCGCTGGACGGACAGCTGGTGGCGCTGATCGAGGTGCTTGGGCAGGAGCCAGCAGGCCCAGGAGCCCAGCCTCCTGCTCCTGTCTGGTCGGCTGCAAGCAGCTGCTGCCATGGAGTCCCTCCTCAGAGGCCATGTCACCGCCCGGGGTCTCGCCTGCCCCTCAGACAGCACTGGAACAAGATGTCATTCCCCAGCGCAGTGGAGCACAGCTTCCCAGTCGTCACCAGGGCCCACTTGAGGGGGCCGCCCAGCTACCCCAGGTCTCCCCTGCAGTGCTGCCCCCCACCTCCCTCCTGGGTCCCAGCGCCCGCCCCACTTGTCACCGTCACTGCAGTTGGGCCCACTGTGGTGCTTTTATCGGGGCCTGCTGAGGAGTGCGATCAGTGATTGAAGGGAACCACCTGGGTCAAGGTGAAGGCCCTCGGCCGAAGGGGCACCTCTGCAGCCACACCAGCTTTCTCCTGACTCACCACAGAAGAGGACAAGCCACAGCCGCCCGGCCAGGACGCAGCCCCGAGCGCACGGGCAGAGGGTGGCTCCCCGCCTCTGAGACAGGCTGCCCGGTGGCTGCCCTCAGGACCCGGCCCTGCCCCCCCGGCTGCCCCGCCCCTGCCGCCCCGCCCCCCCTGTCCCACGGCCTGGCCGGGTTCAGCCCCGTCCAGCCCAGCGGGGGCTGCCTGGCACGTTCCTGCGGCCCCAGCACCATGCAGAGCTGCCCTGGGTGCGGCCACGTCTGTCCGAGCAGTCGCTGCTGAGTGGGAGTCCAGCTCCCACCGAGGATGGGGAGGGAGGTGGGGGCGAGTCGCAGCCACCCGCGGGGACAGGGACGGCAGAGCGCTGGGCGCCCGTCCCCACGGCTGCTCTGCCTTCTTGCCTCGCCAGGTGCTGCCTCACACCTGAGCCCTCGCAGCGTTCTTCATGCACGACTGGGCGACTTAACGGCCTGAACAAGCCGATGACAAGGCTGTAATTGCTGTTTTTCTCCCTCCACCCACAGGAGAGCCGTGCAGGCATCTGGGAGGAGCTCACAGAACAGGAGGAGGCGCTCAGGAGTCCACGCACCCTGGGCAGGGGACGCCGCGGCCTCATCAGCACACTCTGGGGACCGTCCAGGGCCACCCACTGTGGGCACAGAGATGGGAAGCTGTGACAGGGACCCCGCAGCCACCCAAGGAGCTGGGGACAATACATCCGTGGCTCAGGGTCCTGTCCCCAGTTCTCTTTCAAGTTACACAAGGTCGGTCACTCACGCAGGCTTCCAACGTTTGTCAAGAGGCCTCTGTGCCCAGCCACAGGCTGGCCTGTGGACACAGCCACCCAACAGCAGTGGGCTTCTGGTAGGGGCAGGAGGGTGGCAGAGCCCAGCCTGGGACAGCTGGGACAGTGCACCAAATGGTCCCCATTGTGGCTGGTCCTGGGGCAGCATGGGGGCAGGGCACAGAGCGCCAGGAGCAGGGAGGGTGCCGGCCGGGCCCCGGGAGCCCCCAGCACCTCCCCCTGCGGGTGGTGGGGTCCAGAGATGCATGTGTGGGATCGATCCCGTGTGGGATCGATCCTGTCGATACTCATCTGCGGCGGAGACGTTGCCGCGCCTGTCGGGAAGCAGGTTTTGTCTGGAAAACGCGTGGCTTCTGTGGGGGAGGGGCGTGACAGTGATGGGAACTCGTCCCCCCCTTGGACCCGCCCCACCTCCAGGACCCGCGGGAGGAGCAGCTCCTGGAGAATGCAGGGACCAGGTGGGAACCGGGCTCCCCTCCTCGGCCGCAGAGGCCGAGCTGCGTCCCCGTGTTCCTTGTTCACTCACAACGTGTTCAAAGGACCTTTGAGGTTTTTAAGAGATTGCTCAGGGCAGCGAGTCAAATGGGGAAACTGGCAGAGAGCCAGAGGCAGCGTAACTGGCACCTGAGCCTCCTGTCCCAAGCTGGGGAGCTTGGAGTCCCTCACCTGCCCCCTAGCCTGGCCAAGCAGGCACTCTGTCCCCTGGAGCATCTGTGTGCTTGTCCTGTGGCCGAGCCTGCCCACACCTGCCCTGGTGCTGCCCAGGGTGTCAGCTGGGGGTGAGCAGTAGGAGACCCCAGGGTCGGACCTCCGGGAGCGCCCCGTCCAGCTGGGCTCACACAGGACACACAGAGCCCCCCCACAGACACGACACGCACGTGTGCACAGGCCCAGACACACATGTGTAACAGTGCACACTCGGACTCACGTGGGGACATGCATACCCTACCATGTGCACGGCACACCTGCTGCCAGAGGCCAGCCCAGTGCAGGCCAAAGCCCAGTGGGCACACATTTCCACATCCAGGGAAGAGCCCGGGTGCAGCCACCGGAGCCATGGCATCAGGAGAGGCTCCCGAGGCCTCCTCATGGGAGGACACGGCCTGGCCACAGGCTCCGAGAGGCTGAGGTGCGATTCCAGGGCCCAGCTGGGCAGCAGCCAGGGAGCCCCCCGCATCCCGGCTCCTCCAGGGTGAGCACTGGGAAGGGCTCTGGCCCCCAGTGAGAGGTGAGACGGGGGGACCGGCGAGCTGCTGGCAGAGGCTTTGAGGGGGGGCCCTGGCAGGGAATCTCGTGCCCAGCACAGGAACTATTGCAATTCAATCATCTCCCAAGGTTGGGGGACTTCCCATCCTAATTAAATAGCCAGGACTCTTGGGCCTGCTGTCAGAGTGGATGTTCAGGAGGGAGGAGGGGACACCGTCCTTGGGAGGGGGTGCGCGCTGGTTGCCTGTGATGCCTCTGCTACAGGCGTGAGCACTCATCACGTCTAATTAGGGCCGAGCCGGCACCTCCTGTCCTCAGGCACAAATCCATATTCACGTGCTGGGCCAGGGACCAGCCAGAAGCCCGAGCTGCTGGGCGGTGGGAGAGGGAGGTGCCCCTCCTACTCCTGGGCCACCAGCTCTGTCCCCACTGTCCTCCCTCCCCCCCCCCAGAGGAAGGTTCTGCTTCTGGGAGCCACAGGGGCAGTCCCTGAGATGGAGAGGGGGTGGACCAGGAGGGAGTGGATGTTCAGGAGGGAGGAGGGGGACGTAGAGCCACAGAGCTACGTGCACATTTTAGAGGAAGAGTCTCTGGTCACAGTGACACTTCGTAGCTCACAGTCACAAACTGAAGCAGTGTGTAGGAAGCAGAGCAGCCCCTCCTTCTAGCCACGGATGTCTGGGCCCTTACCCCAGATAGGGGACAGGACCCTGCACAGCCATCCCAAGAATGGGGGTCACAGCCGAGGGCAGGGAGAGGGGCAGAGGACAACTCGGAGAACGGGGAGGAGATGGACTCCCACCTGGGAGCCGCGCTGTCCAGGCCTGCCTCCCTCAGCCGCTTACCCCAGAACCGCGGCCTCCCTGCGCCACTCCCGGGCCCCCGTGCCAGAACCCCCCCCAGCCAGGACGGCGCTCATCCCATCCAGTCACTTACACAGAGGCCAGGTGCAGAGCTGGACAGCGGGGCTGCCCGGCAGGCTCCCCAGCAGGCTGGAGCCCTGGCCCACACCCTGTGGACCCTGGGGCGGGCCGGGGGCACCGTGTCGGAGCCATTCTTGGGCACAGGCCTGCTCCCAAGTTGGCGGGCGCATGGGCACAGCGGCGACCCCCGCGTCCAGCTGCCCTGTAGGGTCCTCCTCATCCGCCCAGGTGACCCTTCACTCCTTGGGTCTGAAGTCCACGGTCCCCTGGGGTCAGGTACTTCCTGGGTGTCTCTGGTACTGCACGTTTTGTTGGTGAGAGCGCCTTTCTCTTCTCTTTGGTCTGGCATTTCCTTCGTGTCACCCTCTGGGCACGTGTCTGCGCACATGTCCTCTTCAGTGGGTCCCCTTCTCGGGTTCTCACCAGAGCTCAGGTCCCGGATCCTCTTCCCCTGTGCAGGGTGCCGTTTCCTGTGGCCGCCCTGAGGACGTCTCTGCGTCTGCCTTGGCCGAGGTCCGGCTGTTGGTGGACTTGGGGTTTCTGGGCTTTTAAAACCTGTGAATCGGTGTCCTCCCCCGACTCCAGGTGACTTCACCTGTGATCTCTGAACGCAAGCCCTGCCCTCCTCCCCCTTCCTCTCGGCCCCGGCCCCTCGGTCACACTCCCGCGCTCTCCAGCCCCCGAGGCACTCTGGACTTGGACGTCCCTCCTGTCCATGGGCAGTGACCCCTGGGTCCCCCCGACCCGCTCTCGCCCTGAGTTTCTGCCTGCTCGGAGCCTCTGTTGGGACTGCGGCCAGTTGTGGCAGAGGTCTGAGCCCAGATCTGCGAGGGGCTCCCCTGTGTCCCTGGGAAGCCCCTGGTGGAGGCCCTAACCTTGGGACTCTGGGGACAGGGTCTCCAGGGCTAAACGAGGTCACCAGTGTGGGGCCCTGGTCTGACAGTGCTGTGGCCTGTGGGGGAGGACAGCCCCTGCCCTGTGTAGGACGCAGTGAGCAGGCCACACCCTCAGGCCAGCATGGGCCAGGCCAGAGCCGGCAGGTGCCACACCTTGCCCTTGGTCTCTGGCCCCGGGCGTGACCTGCAGTTCCCTGTGCGTCAGCTGCCCCATCGGGGCCACTAGGCAGCCCAAAGATGTCCAGAAGTCCCCTCTGCTGCCTAGCACTCCCCCTCCAGCTCTGTCCACCCCGGGGGTTCTCAGCCTCTGCTTCCTCTGCCCTCTGCCTGGCCTCGTGGGGACACCTTGGGTCTCAGGGGCTGGCGTGCCCTGGCCACGGTGCCCTCTGGGTGACTTGCCACAGCACCTGGCCCCGTCTCTACCTCTTTGACTCGGCAAGTCCACCACGCCTGGCGGGTGCGCACCAGAAAGTGTCTCCCCTGGAACCAGCACCGTGTCCCTGCCTCGTGTCCCCTCCTCGGGAACCGAGCCACCCAGTGCCTTCTGCTGAGCCTTGGCCTGTGGCAGGAAGGCGCGGCAGGCGCTGCCTCTGTCTGGCCTGACACACACGGCTTCCACCATCCACGGCACGGCACCGGGGCCTGACCGTGGCCAGCTGGAGTGTCCAGCCGCCTGTCGTAGGCCCTGGCTGGTCTGGCCCTGGGGCTGGGGGTGGCTGTCGGCACCTGCAGGCGTTTTGGAAGCGCAGGGGCTCCCCTGGGGCCTTGCCGAGGGGTAGGTGCCAGGGGTTGGTGCCGAGGGGCAGCGCAAGCCTCAGCAAGCACTGCCCCCGGCCTCAGTGGTGAGCGTGCCCGTGTGCACCCACGTCCTCGGGCAGGCTCTCTCTCACTCCCAGGTCACCGGATGTCACAGTGGTCACAACTGGCCTCTTTCTGCTGACTGGAGATGTCTTCCCTCCCTCGGGCATTAGGGACACCTCGGGACCCCGTTTCATGAAAGGTGGGTCCAAACACTCGTCCGTTTCTCAATTTGCTTCTCTCTCCTTTAAAACTCCTGTCTTTTTTAAGCCTGGGTGTGAGGCCTCGGTCAGTGCCCATGTCCCCAAGGCCTCCTCGGGGGTCCCCACAGCCCCAGCCCTATCTCTGGTGAACAGAAGTTCCTGGTGTCAATGGGTCCGATTGATCGATCCTCTCCCTTTATGGGCAGCACGATTGTGTCCTGGTCGATTATTTCTTTTTTAATTTTGAGCCATCGCCACATGGAGATGGTCCTGAATTATGATTCCGCCTGCTTCCTGGCAGGCTGACTGGCAGGTCTTCTATTTCCTCATATAAATCATTGATAAGAGTATCAGACAATACGGGGCCGATGCCAGCCTCCCTGCAGGGGGACACGGGGCCATTAGCTGACTGCCTTTGTCTGTAATCAGACACAACACGGGGAACTCACTAGCACACCACCTGGGATGTGTTTCCCATTTCGCCCTCGAGAGTGACCTGGCAGACTCCAAACGCCTGCTAAAATCACAACAGCCACCAGTCCCGTCTCCAGGCCAAGGACTGTGACAAGAAAAGACAATGAGGTCAGTCTCCCCCGACCAGCTCCCGCGAGCCATGCGGGTGGAGTGGAGGCCGGGGCTCGGGCTCGGGCCCTTGCTGGCTGTGCTGTCTCTGGGAGTGAGTGTGCAGAGCACCGGGATTTAAAGCAGCAGACGGGCTTCGCCTCAGAGCAGGACCACCCCCCCCACCCCGCCCCCGTGCAGAGGCGGGTTGCTTAGCAACAGCCGCTCCACGTCATCACCAGCCACAGGGTCTGGGTACTCGAGACGGCACGGTGAGGGTCTGGGGAGGAGCAGGGCCACTCAAGAGAGACTGGCTGGCCAGGCTGGGGGCTTCCTGGAGGAGGCCAGACCTGACCTGTGCTCCTTCTGGTTGGTCACCGGCAGCAGCGGAGGAGGGGTTCCAGCTCGGGACAGTCCCGAGGAAGCTTTCCCGTGGGCACTCCCTGCCGTGGAGCCTCCATGCCAGCAGGGGCCCGGCCCCTAAGCAGTGGCCTGGAGAGGCCCCAGGACGTCCTCTGGGGTGAGGGACAAGAGCAGGACCCCTCAGTCTGGGTGGCAGGGTGGCCTTGCTGGGAGGTGGCGTGGAAGCCATTCTGGTGACTGGAGGAACTGGCCTTCTGGGACTTGCCCTGAGGGAGCCGGGCCCCCAGGGAGGGCGGGGCAGGCATGGGGGAGGCTAGAGGGCCAGGGCAGCTCCTGGCTCCTACAGAGAGGGGACAGTCCAGGTGGAAGGGGCCGCCAGCTGGAGGAGATGCAGACCCCCGGGGCAGTGCCTGGGCCATGAGGGCCCAGGCTGGGACATGGTCTCCCTCATGGCTGACCCCAGGTGCCCCTGAGCAGGTGCAGAGCAGGAGGCCAGGTGGGGGGGCTGCCAACACCCAGCAGGAGGCCACACCATCTCCCACCCGATGCCCTACACGGGTGCCTCAGGGCTGGGCCCACCCAGCAGACCTGGTCCCATCCACTCGGCTGCCTCCCTCCCACCGCTCTGGCCCAGTTCCTTGGCCATGTCCCACAGCCCCCAGGCCATCCCAGAGGGCACTGGCCCAGCCCAATGGCCCAATTCCTACCCCCCCCCAGATGTCCCCATGAAGCTCTCAGGACACCCACCTGAGTGCCTCCAACCTTGACCACTGCTGTCCCACTCCCACCTGCCCCTCCTGCAAGGGTGCCCTTGGGCTGTCCCTGTGCCCATCCCCCCATGCTGTGCTGCCACCTCACCCTGCTAAGCTCCTCTGGTCTGTAGACCCCCGGGTGCAGTGGGTCCTACAGGGCCAGCTCTGGAGCCCCACAGCCCCTGACTGCAGTGTGACTCAGGTGTGTCCAGGTCCCCAGCTCAGGAGGTCTGTGTGACACCACTGCCTTCCAGGTGTCCCAAAAGGCTCGTGCACTCTGGGGACAAGACCCCTCCAAGTGGGGGGCTGCTCCAGGCAATAGGGGCCAGTGTGCAGAGGGCCTCCTGGGGTCTCCCAACCCCAGCCTCAGGGCTGCTTCCTGGGCCCTGAGTCCCAGGGAGGGGACGGGTGAGGCGCGTGCGCTTCCCATCTTCCAGGAGCTGCTTCCTCCGCACGCGGCCTTAATTGACGGCAGCAAAACAAACATTTGCTCTGGTGAGCCACGCTGGGTGACATCGCAGCAGTGTTTTAATTAAGCCTGTGACTGATGAGTCTCAAGGAAGCAGCTGTTCCGGGGTGTTCAGGTGTACAAACAACAACCAACGGCATCAGGCTACGCCGGGCAGGGCTGCCCGCGGCCAGGGGCGCTCGGGGCGGTGAGGACTCCACCTGCAGCCTTCCTGAGGAAGACCAGCTGGTAGCTCTGGAGGAAGGGCTTCTCCGGTCAGGCTTGGGGACAGCCACAGGGAAGGACAGAGACCAGGAGGACCAGCAAGACCAGGCCTTGGAGTGCAGGATGTGGAGCAGAGGCCCCTTGGGAGGGGGAATGGCAGGTGGGAGCTGGCCCTGACCACCAGGCACCATGGCCCATACCCAGGGGACACGAGTTCACCACCAGGGTGGCCCAGCAGGAACCCGGGCCCGGCCAGCAGGCCTGGCGGTGCCCTGGGAACCCAGGCGGGGAGGAGAGAGCCTGTCTGTGGCTCGGATGGGCAGGGGCGCTCCCCAGTTAATATGCCAGGCCCCACCCTCTCCCAGGCTGGAGGGCGGCGGGCGGGACGGGGAGGCGGCCCTCAGGGAAGAGCCCAGGTCCAGCTGGGCCCCAGGGCCGCGCCTTCTGGGTGCAGTCCTGAGGAGGGCGGGGCCACAGCCAAGGCATCCAGTCAGTGTCCCCTACAGAGACGGGATTCAGGGGGCAGCAGGGGCAGGACAGGAAGGCCCTGCTCTGCACCCCCTCGGCCTCAGCCCCAGCCTGTCCCTTCATCCCCCGTGCCTGGTTTCCCCTCTGAGGATGACGTGCCCGGGGAATCTCGCCCCAGAGGACAGTGCCCAGAGAAGGCGCGTGTTCCCGGGGTGGCCGTGAGGAAGAGCCACAAGCTCGGTGGCCTGAGCGGCAAACTTGGCTCTTCTCAGTCCTGGAGGCCCCTGCCCATGTGAGCCACAGACAGGCTCTCTCCTCCCCCTCAGTTCTGGAGGCCAGTGTCTGAAATCAAGGTGTCCCGGGCCTGTGCTCCCTCTGAAGGCTCAGGGCCTTTGCCCCGCCCTGCCCACTTCCAGTGGCCCCTGGCATTTCTTGGCCTTGGACATGGCCTCCAGTCTCTGCCTCTGATGTCACGTGGACCATCTCTCGTAGGACATTTGCCTTTGCACTCGCGGGGCCTGGGCACTCTCCTCTCAAGGTCCCTGGCTCCATTGTGTCTGCAAAGGTCCTTTTTGCCCAGTGAGGCCAAGCGCCAGTTGGCCAAGCTCCCTCCTTCTTGGAGGACAGATCTGCAGACACCCTGGAAGACCCCATGCCAGGGAGACAGAGCACCCAGTGCCCTCCAGCGGTCCCGCTGCCTGCACGCTTCTGCAATCCTCCCCTGCCCCCCACAAGCCTCAGGTGAGAGACCCCAGCTAGGACACCGGCCACGCCTGGGTGGCTGCCCCAGAGCCCATGATGGGCCAAGGGTGTGTGTGCTTCAGCTGCCAAGCCCGGGCGGTTGGCTACACAGGAGGGGACTGGCGGGCACCAAGCTCGAGGTTGCTGGGGACGTCCGCAATGGGGACTCACCCTGGTGCCAGCCCTGCAGGGGCCTCAAACCGACCAACATGCAGCAGGCGGGTCACATCTCTGCCCTGCAGAGCAGGCAGCGGACGACCACTGGGAGCACACACCCACGACCCTGGAGAGGCAGGTGTCCACTGGGGCCAGCATGGAGGCCCCTGCCTGGCTGACAGTCACCTGCTCTGGGGACACAGGAGTCCCTGCTCTGGCAGAGCCCTGGCACTCTCCTTCCACACACCAGTGTCACCTCATTACACGCCCAGTGTCCCTGAGAAATGCCTCTCACCGTCATCCTGGGTCAGAGACGAGCACAGGCATGTGTCCATGTGGGGACTTCAGCTTGCAGATCAGACGCCTGGGGCCTCACAGGAGGCACAGCGGGAGACCCTCGCGCCCCACCCTCCAGGCAGGTGCCCAGAGCCAGGGGAGGCCCACAGACCCCTGCCCTTCGCCACCCTGTTGCCATGGAAACCCCAGGCTCTCTGTGCTTGGGGATGACAGCGTGAGCAGGAGGGGTCCAGCAAGCCCAGGATTCCTCAGGACAGCCCCTGATGCCTCGGTCCCCAGAGCAGCAATTCCAGACCCCTCCCACAGGGCTCCTCCTTAGGAGAGAAGTCCCAGGGTCACAGGAGGCCACGGGACTTGGGGGTCAGTGGCAGAGCCCTTTGCCCAGCACATGAGACACCCTGGGTTCCACCCCCAGCACCACTTTAAAAAAAAAGGCCCCTCACGTGACACCTGCCTCTCCAGCCTGGGCAGCCATGGGTGGCCACTGCCAGAGTGTGGCCTGTGAGCCCCAGGGTGTTGCCAACCGTAGGAGCCCTACATCCCAACAATGGGCCTGGTGAGGGTGCTGTCGGGTCACCAAACAGGCAGGAGAGAAGCCAGGTCTCTGCGACCCTGAGTGTGCCCTGCACAGTGGACACAGCCCTGGGCTGGTACGAGCTGCAGACAGCCACGGAGCACAGTGTCCCACACTTAGCAGCTGAGAACCTCGTGCATGTTCATCCCTGGTCCCCTGGGTTGGGCAGTGGCGTGGCCAACCAAGCATCGTTGGTCAGGGTTGCAGGTAGCCGAGGTGACTGTGGGGTCTGGGGTCACCCGCAGGCTGGGCTGGGAAGTGTGAGCACTAGTGCTCCATGTGGCTGGCTGATGGTTAGGGACGTCAGGTCTCTGTCACCCACAGCTACATTATGACACAGGAGCTGGCTTCCCCAGAGGACTGCAAGGGACCCTGAGAGAGCATGCCCAGAACAGGAGCCTGGGTGTTTTGTGACTAACTGGGACAGAGTCTCCTGCCACACTCTGGAGAGGGGACTACACCTCTCCCCAGTCCTTGCAGCCTCCACAGAGGCCCCCTGCCCTTGAGCATCCCCCTGGGCCATGTGTCCCCAGATCCCAAGTCGAGGACCTGCGGACCAGTCCCCTGCTGCGGCCACACAGCTTCCCTGTGTGCAGGGGACAGCTTCTCCCCACAGCCCCCCAGGGGAGGAACTGAGCCCCAGACATTCAGCATCGAGCACGAGAGGCAGAGCCAGGTCCCAGGCCTCCCTCCCTCAGGTCCACCCGGCCCCCAGTGACACTGTAAGTCAGACCACCTGGCCAGAGGAGCCTTGGTTGAACCCAGACTCTCCCTCAGGACTGTAAGCAGGGGAGGGGTTCCCAGTGGAGTCTGGCTCGGCACCTGCTACGAGAGCCAAGGGGTGGGGACCTGCTGTGACAGCCATGGGGACAGGCATCCGAGGTGAGAGTCACAGGGTCGGGGGTTAAGACGACAGCAAGGGAGAGGTCTGAGGTCCCCACTTCTGCCCGGCGAGGCCCCTGCAGCCTGATGAATGTGGCCCAAAGCTGCCACTAAGCCAAGTGTGACTGGGAGGGCCGGGAAGACAGCCTGTGGCCACCCTGAGCAGCCGTCCTGCCCTGCCTGCCTCCCCCCTCCAAACAGCCTCAGGAGGCTCCCAGAACAAACCCCCCACAGGCTGGGCCCCTGCCTGGAGGGCTGGGTGGTCCCTCAGGACTGGTGCCGTCCATAGGAGCCCTCCTAGAAGGACTGGGAAGGTCACCTGGTGCCCTCTGCCTGGGCCCAGAGCCTGCCCATCAACTCCCTGGCCACAGGGGGATGTCGACTTTATGGCCCAGAGCCGCCCCCACCCCGGGTTGTCTGGCTGGGAGTGTGGCTGGGCAGAGGGAGGAAGGGGTGCAAGCCAGTTGCCCAGCAGAGACCGGGGAGGGGACTGTCTGGAGGGTCCTGGTTGTGCCATTTCCTAGACATGTCAGACAGGGCCACCCTGCTACCTTGGTCAGCCTGCCCTCGGGTGCTATTCTGAGGCTCCAGGGCTTGTGGTTTGGACCCCCCCAGCACCTCCAGCAGCCCCCTGTTCTCCAGGCCTGGGGAGGTCAGCTCCCCTGGACAGAGGGGCAGGGCTCCCCAGTCCTCTGCCTTGCTTTCTGTGCCTGCCCTCACCCTGATCCCCCTGGTCTGTGTGGGCCCAGGAAGCCCCTGAGCCCCAGGACCCAGACTTCCAGCCCCTCTAGGGGCGAAGTGGGGGTCACCACTCCTAGAGGACAGGATGAGAGCAGACACACTCAGGAGGGTGTACAAACAGGAAGACACATGAGCACATGACCAGACACACACATGTGCACATGTGAGCACACACAGGCACACACAGGCACACAGTGCACACACACAAGAATGTGCACACTCACGAGCACTCGAAACACACACAAGAGCCAGGCGCAGTGGTGCTGCCTGTAATCCCAGCAGCTCGGGAGCCTGAGGCAGGAGGATCACAAGTTCAAAGCCAGCCTCAGCGACTTAGTGAGGCCCCGTCTCTAAATAAAAAGTAAAAAGTGCTGGGGATGTGGCTCAGTGGTAGAGCACCCCTGGGTTCAAGCCCCAGTACAAAAAAAAACCCAAAAAACTATATACATACATACACACGCACACACACACAAATACCGACACACAACACATGCACACACAAGCACACGCATGTTAATGTTCACATACCAACACGCACCCGTGTGCTCTGCAGGTGCGTGGAGGACAGAGGAGCCGCCCTCTGGCAGGAAAGGGCTTGGCCTCCACTGGGGGACTTCTCCGCGGGTCTCCCCAGCCCTCGCCACTGGCTTCAACACAGTGCTATATCAGAGAGGAGCCTTCTGACGGCCCCTCTGTCCTCCACACCTGACCTCAGTAGCCTGGGGACACGGCCAAGTGCATTTGGAACTGAGAGACTAACCCTGACCCGTTGTCCAGGAAACTCAAGTCCTCCAAAACCACAGGGTGGAGAAGGGAGAGGGGCTTGTGCAGGAATCCCCAGCAGATGCTGCGGTGGCCCTGCGGGGGGCTCTGGTGGAGGATGACCCAGGGCCACCTGGGTGGGGCACCAGGGCTCAGCAGGCCAGCCAAGAGCCCTGGACTCTTTTAGAAGGGAGCAGTCAACTACGAAAGGGAACCGCCAGGCACAGCTGCTGACCTGACCCCTGGCCAGGGTGGAGCCCGACCACCCGTCCTGGAGCAGGCTGGCCTCTTCCTGGTCACGCTGCCTGTGTCTCTATCACACCTTGGTAATAAACGAGGCGTCCTGAGCGGGCCATCAATTTTGGCGAGATTGGCTTTTCCACGTCCAGCCCTGCGCACTGCCTCTGGGGTGGATAAACACCACGCTGGCCTTTGTTCTGGGCTTCCGAGAGGACATTTGTCACAGAGATTTATTCCCACTTGCTGGCTGGGAGCTGCAGCACCTCCCCCTCCGTCCCTTTATCTCCTGGGGACGCCGGCTCACCTTGAGCCCTTCTCTAGGAGGGGCTCCCCGGGGGCTCAGGGGTCCCAGACATGAGGACATGGCCTGCTTTGCTGACCCCGGCCGGGGTGGAGTCGGGCCTGGGGGCTCTTACTGGAAGCAAGAGTGCGTGCGTGGGTGTCCTGGGGTCCAGGGCCTAACCACAGCAGGGAGAACGCCGAGGGCCCTGGGGATCTGCTCTTGCCGAGGGGCTGGTGAGTCAAGGGCATGTGGGCAGTGGGCACCCACCCTGGGAGCCCAGGAGGTCTGTGGACTGTGCAGAGGGTCTGCGCACCTGTCCACTGCCCCATTGGTGGTCCCTGTCCTTCTCTCGAGGGGCTTCCTAGGGATTTGGGGCTGGGGCAACCTCCAGGGTCAGGGACATAAAGGGGGACACTACCAAGGGGAGTTAGAACCTGGAGACTTGCCCATATGTAGTGTCCCCACAAATCAAGGTCCTCTAAAATCAGAGGCCAAGAAAGGAAGACCGTCAGCACACAGGAGGGGCTGGCCCTGTGGGAGGGACTGCCCAGGCCAGGGCTAGCCCCAGTCCCCACCATCATGGGCACCTCATCTGCAGAGTGAGCCTGGCTGGACCCAAGGCAGCTGACCTGTGGGCCTGGCTTATCGGGTCCAGCTTGGTCTGGGTTGGAGCAGCCCTGTTCCTGCAGGGTGGCCCTCCCACTGCCCCTCACCACAGGCAGCAGCAGCCCCTTCCTCTCCTGGCCCTGCCCTGAGGAGCAAGGCCAGAGGTGGGAGGATTGGGACGTCCTCCTGGACTGACCCCCGCAGGACAGGGTCGGGAGCCAGCCAGGAGCTCGGTGGGAGTCAGATCAAAGGAGGACCAACAGATGTTCTCCGTGTTCCATGTCCGTGTTCACCATTGGCTTCCCCAGCAGGCGGGCCGTGCAGTCTAAACCTTGAGTGTCCCGGTCTGGAGTGGCGTCCAGCTCAGGCACGTGCTGCGTGGCCCCCGCTCCTGCCTCCTCCCGCTGTTCTGGGCACAGGCCCTGGCTCTGCGTTCCCTCCCTGGGAGGTGCAGTTCCCCACCTCCTCCTGCTGCGGCTTTGAGGAGCACCTTCTTCTAGAAGTCGTCCGTCACCGGGTGCGTCAGACTCTCCGACACGACTGGGTGCGTGATGTCCACTTGGGATTTTCTCCCAAGCTTTTCCTATCTTAAGTCGGCAGGAGCGTTTTCTTCACGCCTAACGCAGGACGTGCACCTTCTCTTTTCTGAAGCAAACTCACCAGAGTTTTAAAAGGTGTTTGTGACGTTTACAACACTAAGAACCGCGTGTCCTCACGGGCTGTGTCCTGAGCTCTGATCTGCCTGTGCCTGGCGGGAGGCTCCTTCAGGCTAATTAGCACTCCTACGGGCTCACCGGCTTCTTCTCCTGGTGCAAATGTAAAAACGCTATTCTTTGAGCAGTTTGGAAACACAAGGGCGTTATTGCTGACGGCTCACGCTGCCAGCTCCCAGCTCCCAGCCTCCCACAGACGGAGCCTCGGCCGGCCAACTGGTGCTTTGCTCTGTGTGTTGTCCCATTCCATCCCCCGTCCTTCTCCCCATCCCCCTTCCTCCTTCCAGCCAAGCTGCCTGAGCCGACCACATTTCCCCTGCACACGGCAGGCCGTAGGCCCTGCACACCTCCCTCTGAACACTCTCTCGTCACTCACTCAAAACGCACCTTCCACAGCTGTCCTGGGGCTGGTGGGGTATTCTCTGCGTTCCCACGTGGCTGGGATTTCTGGTGGTCCTCTGTCACCAGGTCCTAACACAGCTCTCGTACAGTCCAAGGACATGTTGTCCTGGCCTGGCCGAGGGCACGCTGGCTCCCCAGGCCCAGAGGTCAGTCTCCAAGGGTGCATCCCACCCCTGGGGACAAACAGTGTCATGTGGGTCCTGTGGGGACATCTGCCACGGGGAGGCCTCAGTAGCCGTGTGACTTAGAAGATCTGGGCAGGTATGAGTGGGGAAGGGAGAGCAGGAAAGTCTCGAGGTCCCAGAACTCTCCTGTCTGTGGAAAGGGAGGCCTTGGTAGGTCCTTGTGTTTTGTTGTTTTTGGTGCTGGGATTGAAACCCAGGGGCGCGTAACCACTGAGCCTCATCCCCAGCCCTTTTTAGTCTTTTATTTAGAGACAGGGTCTCATTAAGTTGCTTAGGGCCTCACTAAGTTGCTGAGGCTGGCTTTGAACTTGTGATCCCCCTGCCTCAGCTTCCAGAGCCACTGGGATCACAGATATGCTGATGGAAGCCGGGGTCCACCCGCGTGAACCTGGGTGGACCTGGGTGCTCTAGCCCTGAGCTGCACCCCTGCCTCCCTGTGAAGGAGTCAGACAGGAATTTTCAGGAAGGAGTTTGTTTAAGCTGCAGTGGTCCAGAGGGGCTAAGCCTAAAAATCTCTGGAAACTTTAGATTCGTACGCAGCGGGGCGGTTACAGGACAGCAGGAGTGGGCGGGAACACGACGGTCACTCTTGGTCCCGAGAGAGGAGGTCTCACGTGCTTTGCCTGCACACCTGGCATTGACAAGAAAGGAAGCTTCAAACCGCATTGAGCTCCCTGCCCAGCTCCGGGGTCCGGTGGACACTCTGGAAAGACCTTTCTGGCAAGAAGAGGAGCTTAGCATGACAAGGGTCTTCCCAGTGGGGGCTAGCGGATGTGGACACACAGTGGTGAGGACTCGCTGGCCCGGCCGCTGGGACTGCACCCTGCTCGGCCATGCACCCCCTCAGGCTGGGCACACCTTGGCTGCTCTGTCCCCAACAGAGCCCTGAAATGGCTCCCCAGATGTATTCTCCAACGTCACCCCAAAGGGAGGACCTGAAGGGCCCCTGGTGCCAGGAAGGATGGGCTCTGTCACAGCCAGAGCCTCGTCAGGAGCAGAACGGGGCCCTGGGTGGTCGACCAGAGGGGAGAGAGGTGGGTCCAGCAGGATGAGGAGGGGTGTGGACAGAGGCCGCTCCTCACAGAACAGGGAGGAGGGGACCCGAGGCAAGTGCAGAGGCAGCTGGCCACTTCAGCACCCCTCACCCACTGGTGGCCACATGGGCGGAAGCCCTGGCAGACGAGGGGCTCTGAGGTGCCCAAAGGCTTTCCTAGGCCCAAGATCCTGGCTGACCCACTCCAGGCTGTCCCTGGCCTCTACCCGCTAGATGTCAGTAGTCCCACCCACCCCGTCCTCATGACAATAAAAAAATGCCTCCTGACGATGTTTAATGTCCCCTGAGGGGACAAAATTGCCCCCAGTTGAGAACAGCTTAACTAACTCCTAAATGGAGCCTGGGGAGGGAGAGGGACAGGGCAGGGATGGGGAAGAGGCCGAGTCAGAGGGTCAGAGAAGCCCTGCCGGCCTGACCTGCTGCATATCCACCCTGTGCCCCTGGAAGGACTGTGCGCCACAAGCAGAGGCTCCTGCCACCAAGAGGCGCGGCCTTCCTGGGGCCTGGAGCAGGCCTTCTGTTCAGAGGAGGCTCCCGTGAGGACCGTGGGGCCAGCACATCTCAGGTGCAGTGTCCTGGGCAGTCCAGAGGATGCCCAGGTCCATCCCCCTGCTGGCTGAGGAATGGAAAAAGGACCTGTCACCTACGGTGGCCACCTCTGCAAGGTGGGCCCAGCAAGCCTCACAAGCCATCAGAGGGTCAGTGGGGGCACAGATTAGCTTCCAGGGGGACTGACACCTTCTGGGCTGGAGTTGGCTACAGGAGGCCCAGTGCCTGGGGCATCAGGGAGCAGGGCGTGAGGGCCGTGCAGGGGACATCGCCCTCTCCACTGTGGCCCTGTGCACCCAGCTGCATGGTGCTCCTTCCATCTCAGCCCTCTGCTGTGAGGACTGAGTGAAGTCATGGTCCACTCCTCGGGCGTCCCGGCCCCTGTGCTGTGCAGGCCCTGCCCCGGGCTCTGGGCACAGTGGTGAACCCCAGCAGCTGGGAGCCTGCCTCCCTGGGAGAGGTGTAGCGTGGCCGCGGATCCTGCCCTCAGTGCCCCGCGCCTCTGCCCAACCAACTCACGCCACATCTCGTCCATTACCCCCAGGAAGGATTCCCCCCTGGCTATGTCTGGGGGGGGGTCAGTGAGCACCCTCCGTGGGGCAGTGCAATGTCACCTCCTCCACTGGATTCCCAGTGGGCCAAGTCCAGGGCCTCCCTCCTATCCTGAGGCAGTGCTTGGGATGGAGCAGACTCTCCTCCAAGGGCTTCAAGGACATTGCCAGCCTTTGTCCTCATCCGTGCCCCAGCTGGGGACTGTTAGCATAGTCCTCCCCTCGCAGCATCTGGAGTCGGGGCGGAGGCTCCCACACATGATGTGGCATCTGCACTAGCCACATCCTTCCCATACCCTCAGGAACCTCAGGACCAACCCTGCCTGCCACAGCCTAAGGCCAGGTAGATGGTGTTGTCTAGGGAACAACATGAAGTCTGCACCTGGGCAGCACAGGTAGGCTCTTTTCCTGTAGGTGGTTTTGATCCACGGGTGTTGCCTCTGGAGGGCCAGCTGTGTTGCCAGGTACTGGTGAGGGACTGAGGCCAGAGCAGTTGCTTCACTCGGCCAAGGCTGCCCAGCTAGGAAGGGGTACGGTCAAGATGGGCACCCCAGCAGGCAGGCCCGGAGTTACAGCCCAGGCACCTCCCAAGCTGCCCTGGAGGGCCCAGGCTGTCCCCAGCTGCTAATGATGTGGCAGGGCCCTTCCTGGTCCATGGAGCGAGTGTCACCCGTCTCCTGCTGGGAGCTGACAAGGATGCCCACGGCAGAGGCTGGGGGAAGGAGCGGGAGCGTCAGGACGAGTCCTGCAGCGATGGAGCGCCCCCTGTGTTTGGCTCCAGGTGGACAGGAAGGCTTGGGGGAGGGTGACCAGACACCATGGAAGCTGCTCTCAGAAGGCTCAGGCCAGGCCCCGAGGGGCACCACGAGGTCGTGACCCGCTCTAGAGCAGGGAAACCCAGGCAGGGAGCACCAACCTAGAGCACCTCCTGGACGCCGTCCCGGGCCCTCGCTGGCTGTGCCTCACCGTGACCCCAGGGAGGCGAGTCCCGCTCGGCACTGAGAGTCGGCAGCAGGAGCCCGTGACCTTGGCCCCACACAGACCCCACTGCCGCCTACAGAGAACTGGGGCAGGGCAGCAGCCCAGGTGGCCGCCCCAGAAGGGGGCGGGAGACACCCTCTGCACGGGCACACCCAGGGCAAAGCCAGGATCACGGGGCCAGTGTTTCCTACCCACTCGACTCCGATGGCTCCGGGGGCCGTCTAGACCCCAGCACCTGGGCCACAGCTCAGCTTCCAAGTGGGCAGCCCTGTTCTCCAGGGAGGGCTCCCTCTGCCTCCCATGGCCCAGAGTGACTCAAAGTGACCAGTGCCCACTCCAGACCGTTCCTCTCCCTGTCCCTGGGCCTCCGGAGCCTGCCCTCCATCCCCCACAGGCCTGGCCCTGCTCACAGCCTCTCCCTGGCATGGCCTTCTCCTGGGCTGGCCCCAGGCACTGCAGCCAGCTGAGCCACCATCCATTTGCCATGGATGTGGAGTGGGCGCAGATGACAGAGGGACCCCTCCCACCCCCCACCAGGCCAGACGGCCGCCTTGCCCCAGGCCTCAAAGCAATTGAACCCAGTAAGTAATGGCCCCGCTGTTCTTCCCAAGGGAGTCTGGCCTCATGAAGCCCCCGACATGTCTGGAGAGGGTGCCCACCTGTGGAGAATGAGGCCTGCGTGGGCCCCCCACCGCCTCCCGGACGAGGCAGGGCGCAGGTCCCAGCCGGAATCTTCATCACCCCCACCTCCTGGAGCCTCGCCCTCCCCAGAGGGGACCCAAGAGCTCAGGGCCTGGTCCAGCCCGGCTCCGCCGCCTGCTTCCCATGGGATGCCGCTCAGCATCTCTGAGCCTCGCCCCACGCACAGAGGGCGGCTGGGCTCGACCATCACAGAAGGGCTCCCTCAGCGCGCAGCTGCAGTGCCAGAGCCAAGTCCCCTCAGAACAGGGCCTGGCCTGGCCAGTGGGCTCCAGCCCCTCCTTGGCCAGGTTCTTCGGGGAGCCAGGAGCCCACAGGGAGACACCAGGGCCTCTAGGGAGCTCTGACGCGGGGTAAGCAGGCAGAGGAACCGGACCCTTCTCCTGCAGCAAGCCCTGCTCTGGCCCTTCCACAGCAGCCTGTGCAGATCTGCTGGTCAGGGGGCCAGTAACCTTGAGACTAGGAGACAGAGGAAGGACATGGGTGACCTGGGCATGAGACAGGACCTCAACCCCAGGGAGGAGGCAGCACCTGAGGGGAGCCCCAACCCACTCCAGGACCCCAGGGAAGCCCAGGACTGATGGGCACAGTGACCATGTGGCTGGACTTTGGGTGGTGGGAGGGAGCCGTGGGCATGAGCTGGGTAGAGGCTGAACAGACAACAAGAGAAGCCCCTGGGACTCCGGGTCAGGGTGGACCCCATGTCCCCCACCCAGAGCCTGCAGTGTGAGAAGCCCGGGGTTGCAGTGGGGCCATGGGGTGGGCAGGGCCCAGTGTGCTCCCCAGCCTCTGAGTGGAGGAGGGGCTGCAGGGAGGGGCGCCTGGGGGCGGGGAGAACTGTCAGGGTGGGCAGCGCCAGCTCCAAACCCAGCCCTAGCCAGAACAGTGTGTCCCAGCTGCCAAGACTGGCTGGCCATGCCTCCCTCCAGGCCCTGTGACAATGGCCTGGTGGACGGGACCAGGGCAGGCCAGCTGGCCTCCCTCTCCTGCAGACCCCAAGGGTCTCTGGGAAGGTGCTGTGCACCCCGAGGATGGGGACAGAGTAGGAGTCCCGACCCCAATCAGCCCACCCAGACGATGGCCCTGCTGCAGACACCGCCCTTCCCTGCCAAGCTGAGGGCCTCGTGGCGGACATTCTGATGCAGGGACAGGCCAGGCCCACTGCTCAGGGATGGGCTGTCCAGCCAGGGTGCCGCAGTCTGGCTGGGCACAAATGCCGCAGTCTGGCTGGGTACACAATCACGAGCCACCACACAGCTAGTAGATTCAAACAGCAACTCTTTATTCCCGAACTCACACCAGCCGTCTACAATCACGTTATGGGGAAATCCACGTTCTCTGCCCAAATCCACCTCCACTGGGCTTCTGTCTCCCAAAAAATACTGTCTGAATCCCGTGAGAACTCAAGGGGAACTCAGGCAGCAGGATACGCCCTATTCCCAGCAGGAATAATCTTAAACCTTAAACCTGGAACCTAAACCGGGAACGCCCTAAACCCATTATCTTAAACCGGGAACACCCTAATCTGCCTTGGTCCTTGAGCAAGGTCACCTACATTCAATGTCACTGCAACATGGGGTACGCTGGCAAGGAAATTGTCATACCTACTTGGCTAATGGCTCCCAGCATCTCCCCCTTCTGATTAATTAAACAACAAGCAATGTGGCTTAAGGACCGTGCCTGGTAGGTTGTCCAATTCAACATATGGTCCTTACCCGTCATGGGAAAACTGACCTCTAGGCGTCAGCCTCCTGTCTTAGGTGGGTACCACTGCAATTGGATCATACCCGTCACTGACTACCGGTCCTGCCAGCACCAGGGGAATAAGAAGGAAGACCAGGAGGAGGAGCCCAACAGGGGCCTTGGGAGGCCACGGCCCGCAGCCCCTGGGTTCTCGTCTCTCTGTCCAGATGACAAGGGTCTCTGGAGGTCACTGTCTGGTGGAGAGTGACTCCTCTAACTTGAGGATCCTGTGGCCCAGGACAGAGGCCCCAGAACTGAGGCCAAAAGCCAGTGCCGTGGGCTGGGCAGAGGCTAGTGATCGCTGCCCCGTCTGCCCCGTAGCAGCCAGAGGTTGGAGCCAGCTCCGGGGGCCTGCCACCTGGAGTCCAGCCAGCGTGACCTAGCACTGGCCACACCGGCTCCCAGAGCAGGGCTCGCCCCAGTTCAGGTGGGAACAAGGCCAGTAAGGGCCTGCCCCTCCACTGCTGTGTCCCTCTTCTCCTTGAGCTCCCGAAGGCCACAGCCTGTGCGTGGCCCTGCCTCCCCCTCAGGAGGAGCTGGTCTGGTGCACCTGGGCTCAAGAGCCATCGCTGGCTCTCCAGTACCTCGGGGTGAGCACACCGCCCACCGTGTGCCCACGCAGCTCTCTGCAGACTTTAACGTGTTGCACATTTGGGGCCATCTCCGTGTCCACGGCTGCTGGTTGAGAAGCCTCTCAGTGGCTGTCTGCAGTTGTGGCCAACTCCTCTGTGTTCTGCAGGGGCCAGAGCCAAAGTCCCCAGTTACATCCAGATTTGAGGGCAACCTCAGTGCCGGCGGGGAGGTGCAGCTGGGATCCTCGCACTGGCTCCTCCGGGGATGAAGTGCACGTCAGCGAACGCTCCAAAGCGTCTCAGTCATTTCTCTCTTTACTTGTTTTTAAAAGTGGAAACGGAAGGGAAAGAAAGAAACAAGAAGTCTTTTCCCGGTTGCTCCCCCAGGAGGGGACGCAGGGTCATGCTCGCCCCCCGCCCTCCAGCTTGCTGCTGTGGTGGGGGCCGGGGGCCGAGGTGCTGCCTGCCACCTCTCCCCCGGGGGTCTCAGCCCGGGCCTGAGTCAGGGCTGGGGTCAGCAGTGTGAGGCTCTGCAGGAGGGGCAGGGGCAGGAGCCATGGGCATAGGGATGCGTGACAGTGGGTGGAACAGGGGTGGCCCCAAGGCTGGTGACAGAGCAAGTGGTGTGAGGGAGCTGGACTGGTCAGCTGATGGCTGAAGGAGTCCATGGAAGAGCCTTTGCCCTCAGCTCTGGCCTCTGGAGCCTCACCCAGGATGGCCTGAGGGACTAACCAAGGTCACATGGAAGTGTCTGGGCCACCACCTCAGCCACACCTCCTGGGCAACACATCAGGGTGGGCAGGAGGCTGAAGCCGGGCTCCTCCCCTGGCCCCTGTCATGAGGATCCTGTGGCCCAGGCAGGGGCCCCAGACCTGAGGTAAGAAGCCAGTGCCGTGGGCTGGGCAGAGGCTAGAGCAGAACCAGAGCTGAGCCTGCACCTCTGCCACCAGCTGCCTCCAAACGCTGTCCCCACCTCTCCCGCCAGCCAACTGTCCCAGACCCGTGTCTGCTCGGCCTGCCCAGCCACCCGGCCTCCTGCCCACGTGTGGCTTCAATAATCTGAAATCATTTGAAACATAGACAATATTTTAGCTCAGCTCCGCCACCAGTACAGAGTCATCTGACATTCTGTGTGCGGTAATGACAATGGATCTGCTGAATGCTGAGTGTCACATCGTTCCTCCAGAGCCAGCTGGTGCCATTACCACGCATAGCAATGTCCCAGCAGGTCCCCAGGCTCCTGGACAGGCCAAGGGCCAGTCTGCCAGCTTGTTCAGGAAGTTTCCACGGAGAGGACCAGCCAGGGCTGAGGGGACAAGGAAGGTGGCACAGCCCCACGGAGCCCACACCTGGTGAGCTCTGGCACCGTGGGCCAGGACACCTCCACAGCAGCCACACTGTGCCTCTGCCCATTCCACAGGGCTCAGCTGAGGCTCGGGAGGTGAAGGGCGGCCGAGGCTTGCAGCCCCCACAGTGGAGCCCACACCACCCCCGTCAGCCCTGAGCCATGGCCCTCGGGGGTCTCCTTTCCACCCTCAGGGCTTCCCCAAACCTCTGCACCGGCACTGGCAAGGCCGCCTCCACAGGCAGCCTCCACTGGTCCTTGCTGTCGGTCCCTGTCTCCCCGCTGCACAGGCTGCTGGGTGCTCCCTGGGGTCCTCTTCCTGGGGACTCTGAGCACTGCCCTGCGGGGTGGGCACGGCCTGGTGTCTAGGCGTCATCACTGTGGAGGTCCACAGAATCCCGCAGAGAGAGTAGCAGGGGTCCCCAGTGCCGCGTCCGGCCAAGGGAGCCGAGTCCGGCGAGGGACGGAGAGGTTAAAAGACACACAGGACACCAAGGTTCTTCATCCAGGAGTCACACACTTTATTGCTAACACACCTTTTTTTATACCCCAAGCAGCAGAAGTGGAAAACTACCCAAAAGCAGGAGGGAGGGGGGAGAAATTTAGTTTCAACATCTGTTATTGTCAGGTACCGAAACCTCCCTTAACAATAAGTCCATCAGACCAGAAAAGGTCAAGGCATTCCCGTGGGATACATATGTCTCAGACGGACAAGCAGGAACAGAAAAACCGCAAGTTCGCCATGGCCTTGTGAGCTGGCCACACTGGCATGCAGAACAAACTAGTGGAGGTGGGCTCCAGGGGCCAGGGTGGACCTGCTGCCAACACCCAGGGCCCCACGTCTCTCTGTCCAGGGCCCAGCTCCTCTGCTCTGGGCAAGCAGGACCCCTGGCCAAGTGCCCTCAGGGGGAGGCCCTGGCTGGCCCCATTCCAAGTGTGGTTGCTCTCAGGTCTGTGCCCTGCCCCTCCCGGGGGCCGGGGGCTGGGTCCAGCCCACATCCACTCAGGCAGCGGCAGCCTGACTTCACTCCACGCGTGTTGCCCCTGGTGGCACCGTGGGCCCGCACACGGCTCCTAGAGTGCAATTCAAGTGTGGGGGCAGTAATGGCAAGGCTCCTCTGCCAGGTAACCTCCACCCAGGGCCACGGATTTGGAGAAGATGGCTGCTCGGGTGGGGAACGTCTGTGGGGAGGAGGGCGGAGCTGGCCGTGGCCACATGGGCGAGGTGCAAGAGACACAGCAGCCAGGCCACAGGGACCCAAGTGAACACTCCAAGGGTCCAGAGGAAACGAGGGCATCCGTGCACTAGAGAGGAAAGCAGTGGAACAGAGTTGCTCCCTGTGGGTGCCCGCTGCTGGACGGGAGCCGACCAGCAATTCAGCCCCATTCATGCCACCACTGTTTAGTGGCACTGACTGCCCACGGGTCACTGTTCTCCACACAAACGGTTCGACAGGAAAGGAAATGCAGGCGGGATCTTCTGCTTGTACCGAGCTGGCCTCCTAATGCCGGGGACAGGAGAGGGCTTGGGAGTAGGTCGCGCAGCGTGACAATCAGCCTATAAAGGGAGGGAGAGAGACTGGGGAGCAGGGAGCGCTCCTGGAGGAGGTGACATCCAGAGTCCAGGGATGGAGACAGATGTGGTCGGGCTTTCTTGCCCTAAACCTCAGGCTCCCTGGCCGACACCTCCCCTGGGAGTGTGCTCAGCCCTGGTGGAGGTCTCTGACCTGACACTGCCCAGGTCACCTCATGGTCACAGCTGTACCTTGGCATCTGAGGGCAGAGCCTGGGCTTGTGCATGTGGGGCGTCTGCCCCCAGAAGGAGCCCAGGATGAGGCATGGAGGTGACTTCAAAGTCATTCCAACCTGGTGGCCAGGGAGGGACCCTGTAGACTCTGGAGTTGACGGAGGCCAGAGGTCCACAGAGGCAGGGAGGGGGCGGGAGCTTGGGAGGTGTGGATCTGGGGCAGAGCTGGAAGGTGCCACAGCGTCCAGGGAAGAGGAGCGGGCCTGGTGGTCTCACAGAGGATGCCCCTGATGGAGGAGGCCTCAGGGACCTGAGGGTTGGCCTCACCTGCAGGTGCCACCAAAGCCAGGGAGGTGCAGGCAGGCATGGCTGCCCCCTGCCCCCTGGACAGTTAGTTCCTCGTGGACTGTTGGGCTGACACCTGCCTCCCCAGGGACATGACCTCCTCGCGTGTCTCCAGCCCCTGTGGCATGGCTGGCTCTGGGCTCTAGTGCAGGTGTGGCTCTTCCTGTGTGCTGGGCCAGGACTCCCTTGTCCAGCCGAGCGTGGCTGGAGGTGCCCAGGAGAAGGGGCGAGGGGTGGGGGTGAGAGGAGGCAGGACTTCACAGATCCCACCTTTGCCGGCCCCTTCCCGCCCCTCCCGACCCCAGCCCACCCAGCCTGCCCTGCCTCTGAGGGACAGAGAATCTGAGCAGGGTCTGGAACAGGGATGGCGGCTCAGAGAGGGGGGCTCTCCCTTGAGGACCCCACAAGCCACCAGCAGAGGGCCTTGCCACCCTGTCCCTCCTGAGGCCGAGGTTCCTGGGCCTCTGCTGATTCTTCTGGAGAGTGGGAAACATCCCCCTCAGGGGTGCACTGACAGGCCTGCGCACACTGCTCCCGCCACTGCCTCTGCCGCCCCCCAACCAGGGGAGAGCGCCAGGCTCAGCATGAAGGCACCCGCCTGGGGACAAGGGCTTGGGGGTGTGGCCCGGCCCTGGGCAGGTGCCTGGCTCCAGCTGGGAGGCCTGTTGTCTTGTGGGCTGGCAGCACCAGGGCCCACCTGCCCCGGCTCCTGGCTCACCTGCCTCTGTGGGCCCTGCAGGCAGGAGCCCCACGGCCGCCACGGCCCACTGGCTCTCAATGGGCCTCGCCCAGGCCACTCACCCCCCTTCCCACCTTGCAGGCGGCGTGGAGCAGTCAGCCTGTCACCCAGCTATTGACACAGCAGCCTCATTACCTGACTCATCAGAGCCCGAGGCCCAGCTGACCCCCACTCCCCACCAGTCCTGCTGAGGAGCTGCACACGGCTGTGCCCTGGGGGCAGCACCGTGCTCTGCCCCGCCACTCCCAGGCATGTTCCCAACCAGCTCCTTTACTTCCAGGCCTGACTCGCCCCTTCCACTGCCTTGTGGGGTTCTTCAAACAGATTAGCACCCACTAAGGGACATTAAGGGACAGCGCCAGGCCGGTCATGGATTTCTCTGAGCCTGGGTTCAAATCTGTGCAGTGAGCGCAGCCTGAGGGGAAGGCACATGCCTTTCAGGACCTGGCACGGGCTCTCTGTGGCTGGGGCAGGGGCGGGGGCAGGCAGCTGCCCAGCACCCGAGGCGTCAGTTGGGGTCTCAGAACATGGAGCTTCTCACGGAGCTGTGGCTTTCTCGTCCGGGTTAGGAGCACAGTAGTTGTCCTCTGTCCTGCCATCACAGCCAGGAGGCACAAGAATGTCATCCTGCACCATCTGGCCCCTGGGGACCCAGCTGGGCCTCTGTAAAACTTGACTTTCCCTGACCTGAATCTCGGATCTCAGCTCTGACAGTGTCCCATAAATAACTCCATGGCACGTGAGTGACGGCAAACCCCAGAGCAGCCTTAATTTTGCAGGGTGATAAATTAAGCGCAATGGCTGCCTCCAGTGCATGACTAGACTCTTTTTATGGCACCCGTGTTGCCTTACAGCCAGACGGCTGCACGCTCGGCATTCTTGCCAGAGTCCTCTGTGGGCAGGCAGCTCGTCCAGGCCTGGCCCCTGGGTGGCGAGTGTGGCAAAGCCCCTGCTGGACACCTTTGGGAACCACAGACCTGGGCGGCCAGGTCCAGGGCAGAACAGGGTGGTGCTGTGGGCGGTCTCCCTGACGGTGTGCCAGGTGACAGACAGGCTCCCAACACCTTGTTTGTATCTTTATTCTGTTTTGTCATTGTGCTGCATGTTTTGTTTTTTCTCCCTCCTGGTCTTCGGGTGAGTTAAACCGTTTTGGGGGATTTTTTCCTGCTCCTGGTTTCTCCTTCTCCACGGACCTGGATGTTACAAGTCCCATTCATGTTCTCATAGTGGTTGCCTTGACCTGAACGAATTTTGCCCCAGAATTCACTGGTTGAAACCTAAGCCCCAACGTGACGGTCTCGGGAGGGGGGCCTTTGGGTCTCGCCCCTCCATCCAGAGAGAGCTGGCCCTTTCCAGACAGTGACCTGCTGGACTTCAGCTGGGGCTCCCGGCCTCCAGAACAACAAGCCGTACGTTCCTGCTGTGTGTGAATGCCGAGGCTCGCGGGACGGTGGCCTGCCCTGGTGCCCCGGAGAGCGCCTATTCCCAAGGCCTAATTGACCAAGGAGCAGGGCATAGAGCACGACACCAGGGCGTCCACAGGTGTGGCCACTGCTGAAGTAGAGGGGAAACCAACGCCCAGTTCAAACCGACACGTGCAGGAGCCAGAATCCAAGTCTCCGGTCCTGCCACATTTCACGTCGGCCCAAGTCAGCTAGAAAGTGCAAATTCACAGTAGCCACCCAAAATACTAAACACCTAGGAATCAAACCAACAAGGGATTCAGAGCATGTGTCGAGAAAAATCAGAGAAACTTTATTTAAAGGCATTAAAGAAGAAATGTACTCAAGGAAAAGAAGAGATGGACGATGTATTCCATAAAGAAAACACTGTGTATTTCATGCTACGTCAGTTTTCCCAAAATGTATCTGAAGATTTAAGGCACACAACAAGAATCCCCAGAGCTATTTTCATGAAACTTACTAAACTGATTTTTAAATGTACGAGACCTGCGTCCCGCACGTCAGCACTTAGGGTAAAGCCAGAGTCCTTCAACTGCCCACTACCACACACAGAGACCAACAGCAGGCAACTGGACTCACAGAGGGAGACATCTTAAAGCAAACCCAGTGTGATTTACGTCAGGGTAACAGGCGGACGGCGTGAGGACGTGGGTTCTGTGGGATAAGATGTCGGGACACTGGCTGCTCGTCTGCAAGAAATAGTGAGAAGGATACTCACCCACGCCAGGCCCGAGAGCGCCAGCTGATGAAACGTGAAAGCCATGACCAGACAATCCACGAACAGGAAACCGCTTCTCAAAGAAGACAGACCACAATGGAAAAGTCGCACCCAGGGGAATTTCATGAAAATCAAGAAATTCAATTTAGCAAAAGAAACCACTTTAAAAGTGCAAAGAGGAGCCCAGGCTGAGGGGCGGGCTGCCACCCGGTGTCACAGGACAACGAGGAAACACTGACAGGAAGGAGTCCAAGTCAGGGAGAGGACGGAGAGCCCCACAGAGGGGGGCTGAGACCCCGCGGGGCATTCCCAAAGAGGGGCACTGGTCACAGGCAGGCGGAGGAACCCAGCCTTCCGTGACGACAGACGTGCCTTCAAAGCCCTCTGGTTCTGACAGCCATGGCAGACGAGCTACCCGTCCTCACTGCCGCGCCAGGGCGAGGACGTAAGGGCACCAGCCCTCGGGAGGAGAGGAGGAAGAGGGGTGGCTGAGGACAGAACAGGGCGCAGTGCAAAGGGCACACAGCCAGAGTGCCACCCACCTCGGAAGCTGAAAGGCAGGCAGACACGTGGGAGCCCCGAGCCGGCGGGGCCAGGACCTGCCCAGGCGTGTGCTGTGCTGCCTGAAGGTGGGCAGAGGAGGTGGCGGGCGGGAGAGGCAGGTGGGCGACCGGAGGAACACGGCCGGGCCCCGGTGCCACTGTAAACCCCTGGAGCCCCTGAAACAAAGACAGGGCAACACCCAGTGCCCACGAGCCCCGGAGAAGCGAGATCCTCCTGTATGTTTCCCGCCACCCAGAAAAGCCCCGCGATGCCTCCAAACGTCACACACACCTGCTCCACGAGACCAGTCACGCACCCTTGCTATCCACTGCCCAGTGAGAACCCACAGACCTGCTGGAACATGGTGGTCCACAGGAACTCTATCTGCAGTGGCCCAGACTGGGTCACACACACGTCCTCCAACAGGTGCACAGCTAGTGTGAGTGCCCGGGGTAACCGATGGCTCTCCAGGGTGCCTATGGGGGCAGAGGAGCCAACCCCAAAGGTCACATGCTCAATGACCTCAGTGGTACAACATCCTCAAAATAGCAAAGTCACAGAGACTGACGACAGATTAGCAGCTGCCACTGGTTTGAGAGGTGGGGTGGGTGGTGGAGAAGGGGCTGGGCTGAATGGTGTGGAGATGGGCCAATCTGTGTCTGGCCACAGCGCAGCAGGACAGCCCCAGCTTAAGAGCAGGCTGACCCAGGACAGCCCCAGCTTAAGAGCAGCCACATAAACACACGAAAAAATGCGCAACCTTCCAAATCCTGCAGAAGACTGGTTTCCAGCTGGCGTCTCTACACGTTGCTGTCCCCAAACCAACTCCTGAAGGCTGAGCACTCCTGACCGCAGGCCACACACTCCAAAGTCTGAAACCGTTGAATGTGGACACAGCACTCAAGAAGTTTTATATTTTGAGGAATTAATTTCAGATTCAGTGAAGTCTATGCAAATATTGTGTTCCCCAAATCGGAAAGACTCTGAAATGGGAAGCACTTCCATCCTGCCCACCTTGGATAGAGGCTCCGCTCATGTCCAACAGCGGGGAGGGTGGAGGGCAAGCGCCTCGGACGTGCACGTTCAGAACATGTACTTCCCTCGGGCTTTTCTAACTAACTCAGTGGGGACACTCTGCAGGAAGAAGGACGCGGGTGAGGACGTCCAGGGGCTAGGGTGATAAAGGAGGGGCCCCCAGCTGGAGCCACCTTCCGGGGACCAGAGCATCGAAGGCTGCCGTCCCCAGGGCCGCTGCGGGTGGACCCTCTTTTTATCCTCTGTGAGCTCAGACGGCTCTCGACAAGCAGGGAGTTGGTCGAGGAGGAGGCTGCTTTGAGGATACCCAGGACTCAGGTGAAGAGCACAGCCCCCCTCAGGAGGGAAGGAGCCCGGAGGAGGGTCTCCAGGAAGCCGAGGGGTGGGAAAGTGCACACTGAGGGCACAGGAAGGCCCACAGTAGGTCAGAACAAATCCATCCGGAGGCTTTCGGTGGACCAGGAAACCCCGACCTAGAAAAGGGATCGCGAGCAGAGCGTGGGCTCGTGGCACCCGAGCTGTGGGGGCTGTGATGCGGAGACGTGGAAAAGATGCTTTGACCAGAAATCGAAACAGCACTGAGAAACAAGAAGGGGACAGGGGGGCCAAGAGGACAGGAAGAATAAAGTGTCATCCACTTTCACGGGACAGTTTAACACGTCGTAATTGATGACGGAAACAGTAGCAGGAGGTACATGGACGTGTAAATGCCAGAAATAAAACATTTTAAAAGCCACAGATGATCGGCTGCAGGAGAGACTGGAGCCGTCAGAGACGGAAGACGACTGAATACTGTATTTCTACAAGCCTTTTAGTGCCTATGAACTTTGTTTTTGAGCCATATTCTCTTCAATGACATGCAATTTATTGGACTTCATCAGGTTGAAATTGTATTTATTTGTCAATTCAAAATCAGTAGGAAAAAATCTTTTTATTGTAATCAAACTTGCACAAATTAAAAGCAGGTCAGTTCCAGGAACGGGATGGGTTGGGGGCAATGGGGATCAGCCACGGCAGGGAGTGACGGCTGCTTCGGAAAGCAGCTTGTCAGGCCTGGCACAGGTGATGTGCCCACACAGCCAACAAGCCTCGTCCACAGCCTCTTCACGTCCAGGGGGACGACAGTGTCCACACGAGGCCCCGGGGCCCAGGCTGGAGTTCCACTCTCACCACTCACCTGGAGGGACGGGTGCAAGTGTCCACCTCAGGGTGCACCGGGGCGTCCATGGACACTGCCAGGCCACCACAGGCACCCTCACTTGAGGCAGCACAGGACACTGTGGACACAGAAGACCCCGTTGGCATGGAGTCTGACACAGCTCAGGGACCTGAGCCAAACTCAAGGTGGTGTGGCTGAGGGCCTCCGGGACCTAGGGCAGCAGACATGACCAGCATGGAGTGGCCTTGGGCCGTGGAGGATGCAGGTGGGTACAGTGCACACTGCGCTTGCTGGTGTCTTTACCACGTATTCCGTGTGAGTATTTGGAAGTACGTATTTTACACACTCGTACATGACGTTGCATAAAACGTTAGCAAACTTGAACTTGGTGACTAGCGAGAAGATAAGCAAAATAAAGTAGCTGCTAGTCCTCTCCTCGCTCTCCACCAGGATCTGAGGACACCTTGACTCCTGCCACCAACCCCCAGGCACATGTGATGGCTTCCAGCATTTTTATTTCCTGGTGTCCTTCTTACCGACCACCCGCATTTAGACGTCATGATCACTGCTTCCCAGCCCGACGGCGACAGTTTGCCCACAGTTTAGCTCTCCTTGGCTCGCTTTCTCTCTTTTGCTTCCAAATTCCTCCTGGATCCTCTTCCTTCTTCCTCAAGTCGGGTCTATTGTTGACAGATTCTTTCCACACTTAGCTGAAAATAGCCTTGTTCATCCCAGGTTTTAAAAATGTTGGCCTTAGGTGTGCAATTCCAGACTGCGCGCACATCGGGTAACAGTGAAGGCATGAGGTGTCCCCCAAAATCTCATGTGAGGTGATGCA